>NC_045721.1:28348915-28435751 GCF_009834535.1 Camelus ferus
GGAAGGGGGAATTCCGTTAATTTCCTCATCTGTCCAGGGGGATGCACTAGATGCTACCTGCATTTCCAGCCTACCCCGCTTTTCCCCGGCAACCCGGATAGGAGAAACTCTGGGAAGACTCGGGGAGGGCTCCTAGGTGATCCCAGTCGCTGCAGACAGAGGACGAAACCACCCCCCACACTCAGAATGCCGGAACGAGGCCGAGTGGGAATTGGAGGTTTGGGGCCGCCCACCACGCAGCTGCCTGGTGTCACAGGTGTTCCCGTGCAGGGGGAAGTCCGCTAATTACCTCATCTGTCCAGGGGGAGGCACTAGATGCTACCTGCATTTCCAGCCCAACCCCCGCCTTTCCCCGGCAGCCCGCACTAGGAGACACTCGGGGAAGAAACGCGGATGGCTCCTAGGAAATCCCAGGTGCAGCAGACAGAGTACGGAACTTCGCCACACTTAGAATTCCTGAACGCGCCCGAGTGGTTGTGGGAGGTTTGGGGCCGCCATCCACGCAGCTGCCTGGTCTCACAGGTGTTCCCTGGCAGGGGTGTAATTCCGCTAATTACCTCATTTGTCCAGGGGGAGGCACTAGATGCTACCTGCGTTTCCTGCCCAACCCCCGACTTTCCCCAGCAGCCCGCATAATAGTCACTCGGGGAAGAAAAGCGGAGGGATCTTCGGAGATCCCAGGCGCTGCAGACAGAGGACGGAACCTCGCCACACTCAGAATTCCGGAACGCGGCCGAGTGGGTAGGGGAGGTTTGGGGCCGCCCTCCACGTAGCTGCCTGGTGTCACAGGTGTTCCATGGCAGGGGGAATTCCGCTAATTACCTCATCTGTCCAGGGGGAGGCACCAGATGCTACCTGCATTTCCAGAGCAACCCCCGACTTTCCCCTGCAGCCCGCTCTAGGATACACTCGGGGAAGACAGGCGGAGGGCTCCTAGGAGATCCCAGGCGCTGCAGACAGAGGACAGAAGCTCGCCACAATCAAAATTTCGGAACACGGCCGAGTGGGTGGGGGAGTTTTGGGGCCACCCTCCACGAAGCTGCCTGTTTCACAAGTGTTCCCTGGCAGGGGGAAGTCCGCTAAATACCTCATCTGTCCAGAGGGAAGCACTAGATGCTACCTGCATTTCCAGCCTAACCCCCTGTTTTCCCCGGAAGCCCGCACTAGGAGACGCTCGGGGAAGACACGCGGAGGTCTCCTAGGATATCCAAGGCGCTGCAGACAGAGGACGGAACCTCGCCACACTCAGAATTCCGGAACGCGGCCGAGTTGGTGGGGGAGGTTTGGGGCCGACTTCCACGCAGCTGTCAGGTGTCACAGGTGTTCCCTGGCAGGGGGAAGTCCGCTAATTACCTCATCTGTCCAGGGGGAGGCACTAGATGCTACCTACATTTCCAGCCCAACCCCCGACTTTCCCCTGCAGCCAGCATAAGAGTCACTCGGGGAAGACATGCGGAGGGCTCCTAGGAGATCCCAGGCGCTGCAGACAGAGGACGGAACCTCGCCACACTCAGAATTCCGGAACAAGGCCTAGTGGTTGGGGGAGGTTTGGGGCCCACTTCCACGTAGCTGCCTGGTGTCACAGGTGTTCCCTGGCAGGGGGAATTCCGCTAACTACCTGATGTGTCCAGGGGGAGGCACTAGATTCTACCTGCATTTCCAGACCAACCCCCGACTTTCCCCGGCAGCCCGCACTAAGAGAAACTCGGGGAAGATACGGGGAGGGATCCTAGGAGTTCCCAGACCCTGCAGACAGAGGACGGAATATCCCCACACTCAGAATTCCGGAACGCGCCCGAGTGGTTGTGGGGGGTTTGGGGCCGCCCACCACGCAGCTGCCTGGTGTAACAGGTGTTCCCTGGCAGGGGGAAGTCCGCTAAGTACCTCATCTGTCCAGGGAGAGGCACTAGATGCTACCTGCATTTCCAGCCTTACCCCCGCCTTTCCCCGGCAACCCGCACTAGGAGACAGTCGGGGAAGACACGCGGAGGGCTCCTGGGAGATTGAAGGCGCTGCAGACCGAGGACGGATCTTCGAAACACTCAGAATTCTGGAACGCGGCCGAGTGGTTGGGTGAGGTTTGGGGCCGACCACAACGCAGCTGCCTGTTGTCACAGGTGTTCCCAGGAAGGGGGAATTCCGTTAATTTCCTCATCTGTCCAGGGGGATGCACTAGATGCTACCTGTATATCCAGCCCAACCCCCGCATTACCCCGGCAGCCCGCACTAGGAGACACTCGGGGAAGACACGCGGATGGCTCCTAGGAGATCCCAGTTGCTGCAGAAAGAGGACGGAACCTCGCCACAATCAGAATTCCGGAAAGCGGCCAAATGGGTGTCGGAAATTTGGGGCCGCCCTCCACGAAGCTGCCTGGTGTCACAGGTGTTACCTGGCAGGGGGAAGTCCGCTAAATACCTCATCTGTCCAGAGGGAGGCACTAGATGCTACCTGCATTTCCAGCCCTCCCCACGCCTTTCCCCGGCAAACCCGGACTAGGAGAAACTCTGGGAAGACTCGGGGAGGGCTCCTAGGAGATCCCAGTCGCTGCAGACAGAGGACAAACCTCCCCACACTCAGAATGCCGGAACGATGCCGAGTGGGAATTGGAGGTTTGGGGGCCGCCCACCACGCAGCTGCCTGGTGTCACAGGTGTTCCCGGGCAGGGGGAAGTCCGCTAATTACCTCATCTGTCCAGGGGGAGGCACTAGATGCTACCTGCATTTCCAGCCCAACCCCTGCCTTTCCCCGGCAGCCCGCACTAGGAGGACACTCGGGGAAGAAACGCGGATGGCTCCTAGGAAATCCCAGGTGCTGCAGACAGAGTACGGAATTTCGCCACACTTAGAATTCCTGAACGCGCCCGAGTGGTTGTGGGAGGTTTGGGGCCGCCATCCACGCAGCTGCCTGGTCTCACAGGTGTTCCCTGGCAGGGGTGTAATTCCGCTAAATACCTCATTTGTCCAGGGGGAGGCACTAGATGCTACCTGCGTTTCCTGCCCAACCCCCGACTTTCCCCTGCAGCCCGCATAATAGTCACTCGGGGAAGAAAAGCGGAAGGATCTTCGGAGATCCCAGGCGCTGCAGACAGAGGACGGAACCTCGCCACACTCAGAATTCCGGAACGCGGCCGAGTGGGTAGGGGAGGTTTGGGGCCGCCCTCCACGTAGCTGCCTGGTGTCACAGGTGTTCCCTGGCAGGGGGAATTCCGCTAAATACCTCATCTGTCCAGGGGAAGTCACTAGATGCTACCTGCATTTCCAGCCCAACCCCCCTCTTTTCCCCGGAAGCCCGCACAAGGAAACACCCGGGGAAGACACGCGGAGGGCTCCTAGGAGATCCCAGGCGCTGCAGACAGAGGACGGTACCTCTCCACACTCAGAATTTCGGAACGGGGTCGAGTGCATGGGGGAGGTTTGTGGCCGCCCTCCACGCAGCTGCCTTGTGTCACATGTGTTCCCTGGCAGGGGGAAGTCCGCTAAATACCTCATCTGTCCAGGGGGAGGCAATAGATGCTACTAGCATTTCCAGCAAAACCCCCGACATTCCCCGGCAGACCGCTATAAGATACACTCGGAGAAGACAGGCGGAGTGCTCTTAGGAGATCCCAGGCGCTGCAGACAGAGGACGGAACTTCGCCACACTCAGAATTCCGGAACGCGGCCGAGTGGGTGGGGGAGGTTTGGGGCCGCCCTCCACGCAGCTGCCTGGTCTCACAGGTGTTCCCTGGCAGGGGAAGTCCGCTAATAACCTCATCTGTCCTGGGGTAGGCACTAGGTGCTACCTGCATTTCGAGCCCAACCACCGCCTTTCCCCTGCAGCCCGCATAAGAGTCACTCGGGGAAGACACTCGGATGGCTCCTAGGAGATCCCAGGCGCTGCAGACAGAGAACGGAACCTCGCCACACTCAGAATTCCGGAACGTGGCCTAGTGTGTTGGGGAGTTTTGGGGCAGCCTCCCACGCAGCTGCCTGGTGTCACAGGTGTTCCCTGGCAGGGGTGTAATTCGCTAATTTCCTCATTTGTCCAGGGGGAGGCACTAGATGCTAACTGCATTTCCAGCCCAACCACCATCTTTCCCCTGCAGCCCGCAATAAGAGGCATTCGGGGAAGACACGCGGAGAGCCCCTTGGGGATCCCAGGCGCTGCAGACAGACTTCGGAACCTCGCCACACTCAGAATTCCGGAACGCGCCCGAGTGGGTGGGGGAGGGTTGTGGCCCACTTCCATGTAGCTGCCTGTTTTCACAGGTGTTCCCTGGCAGGTGGAATTCCGCTAACTACCTGATGTGTCCAGGGGGAGGCACTAGATTCTACCTGAATTTCCAGACCAACCCCCGCCTTTCCCCGGCAGCCCGCACTAGGAGACACTCGGGGAAGACACGGGGAGGGCTCCTTGGAGTTCCCAGGCCCTGCAGACATAGGACGGATCCTCCCCACTCTCAGAATTCCGGAACGCGGCCGAGTGGGTGGGGTAGATTTTTGGCCGCCCTCCACGCAGCTGCCTGGTGTCACAGGTGTTCCCTGGCAGGGGGAATTCCGCTAAATACCTCATCTGTCCAGGGGGAGGCACTAGATGCTACCTGCATTTCCAGGACAACCCCTGACTTTCCCCTGCAGCCCGCTCTAAGATACACTCGGGGAAGACAGGCGGAGGGCTCCTTGGAGATCCCAGGTGCTGCAGACAGAGGACGGAACCTCGCCACACTCAGAATTCCGGAACGCGGCCCAGTGGGTGGGGGAGGTTTTGGGCCGCCCTCCACGCAGCTGCCTGGTGTCACAGGTGTTCCCTGGCAGGGGTGTAATTCCGCTAATTACCTCATTTGTCCAGTGGGAAGCACTAGATTCTACCTGCATTTCCAGCCCAACCACCGCCTTTCCCCTGCATCCCGCAATACGAGACATTTGGTGAAGACACGCGGAGAGCTACTTGGAGATCCCAGGCGCTGCAGACAGAGGACGGAACCTACCCACACTCAGAATTCCGGAACGCGGCCGAGTGGTTGGGGGAGGTTTGGGGCCGCCTTCCACGTAGCTGCCTGGTGTCACAGGTGTTCCCTGGCAGGGGGAAGTCCGCTAAATACCTGAAGTGTCCAGGGGGAGGCACTAGATTCTACCTGCATTTCCAGACCAACCCCCGCCTTTCCCCGGCAGCCCGCACTAGGAGACACTCGGGGAAGACACGGGGAGGGCTCCTAGGAGATTCAAGTCACTGCAGAAAGAGGAGTGAACCTCGCCACAATGAGAATTCCGGAACGCGGCCGAGTGGGTGGGGGATATTTGGGGCCTCCCTCCACGCAGCTGCCTCGTGTCACAGGTGTTCCCTGGCAGGTGGAAGTCCGCTAATTACCTCATCTGTCCAGGGAGAGGCACCAGATGCTACCTGCATTTCTAGCCTATCCCCCGCGTTTTCCCGGCAGACCGCACTAGGAGACACTCGGGGAAGACACGCGGATTGCTCCTATGAGATCCCAGGTGCTGCAGACCGAGGACGGAGCCTCGCAACACTCAGAATTCCGGAACGCGGCCGAGTGTTTGGGGGAGGTTTGGGGCCGCCCTCCAAGCATCTGCCTGGTGTCACAGGTGTTCCCTGGCATGGGGAAGTCCGTTAATTACCTCATCTGTCCAGGGGGAGGCACTAGATGCTACCTGAATTTCCAGCACAACCCCCGCCTTTCCCCGGCAGCCCGCACTAGGAGACACTCGGGGAAGACACGCGGATGGCACCTAGGAGATCTCAGATGCTGCAGACAGAGGACGGAACCTCGCCACACTAACAATTCCGGGACGCGGCCGAGTGTTTGTGGGAGATTTGGGGCCGCCATCCACGCAGCTGCCTGGTGTCACATGTTTTCCCCGGCAGGGGGAAGTCCGCTAATTACCTCATCTGTCCAGGGGGAGGCACTAGATTCTACCAGCATTTCCAGCCCAATCCCCGCCTTTCCCCGGCAGCCTGCACTAGGAGACAATCGGGGAAGACACGCGGAAGACTCCTAGGAGATCCCAGTCGCTGAAGACTGAGGACGGAACCTTGCCACACTCAGAATTCCGGAACGCGGCCGAGTGGGTGGGGAATTTTGGGGCCGCCCCCCAAGCAGCTGCCTGGTGTCACAGGTGTTCCCTGGCAGGGGAAGTCCGCTTATTACCTCTTCTGTCCAGAGGGAGGCACTAGATGTTACCTGTATTTCCAGCCCAACCCTCGCCTTTCCTCAAATTCCGCACAAGGAGACACTCGGGGAAGACACGCGGAGGGCTCCTAGGAGATCCCAGGCGCTGCAGACAGAGGACGGATCCTCGCCACATTCAAAATTCCGGAACGTGGCCGAGTGGGTGGGGGAGGGTTCGGGCCCCCCTCCACGTAGCTGCCTGTTGTCACAGGTGTTCCCTGGCAGTGGGAATTCTGCTAATTACCTCATCTGTCCTGGGGGAGGCAGTAGATGCTACCAGCATTTCCAGCCCAACCCCGGGGTTTCCCCGGGCGCCCGCACTAGGAGACACTCGGGGAAGTCACGCGGACGGCTCTTAGGTGATCCCAGGCGCTGCAGACAGAGGACGAAACCTCCCCACACTCAGAATTCCGGAACGCGGCCGAGTTGTTGGGGGAGTTTTAGGGCCGCTCTCCACGCAGGTGCCTGGTGTCACAGGTGTTCCCTGGCTAGGGAAATCTGCTAATTACATCATCTGTCCAGGGGGAGGCACTAGATTCTACCTGAAATTCCAGCCCAACCCCCGCCTTTCCCCGGCAGCAAGCACAAGAGACACGCGGGGAAGACTCGCGGAGGGCTTCTAGGAGATCCCAGGCGCTGCAGACAGAGGACGGGACCTCGCCACACTCAGAATTCCGGAACCCGCCCGAGTGGATGGGGGAGGTTTGAGGCCGCCCTCCACGCAGCTGCATTGTGTCACAGGTGTTCCCTGGCACGGGGAAGTCCGCCAATTACCTTTTCTGTCCTGGGGGAGGAACTAGATGCTACCTGCATTTCCAGCATAACCCACACCTTTCCAGGCAGCAGGTACTAGGTAACAATCGGGGAAGACACGCGGAGGGCTCCTAGGACATCCCAGGTGCTGCAGACAGAAGATGGAACTTCGCCACTCTCAGAATTCCGGAACGCGGCCGAGTGGGTGGGGAGGTTTGGGCCGCCCTACACGCAGCTGCCTGGTGTCACAAGTGTTCCCCTGGCAGTGGGAAGTCCGCTAATTACCTCATCTGTCAAGGGGGAGGCACTAGATGCTACCTGCGTTTCCAGCCCTACCCCCGCCTTTCCCCGGCAGCCCGCATAGGAGACACTCAGGGAAGACCTGGTGAGGGATCCTAGGAGATCCCAGGCCCTGCAGACAGAGAACGGAACCTCGCCACACTCAGAATTCTGGAACTTTCTGAGTGGGTGGAGGTGTTTCGGGGCCGCCATCCACGCAGCTGCCTGGTGTCACAAGTGTTAGTTGGCAGGGGGAATTCCGCTAATAACCTCATCTGTCCTGGGGTAGGCACTAGGTGCTACCTGCATTTCGAGCCCAACCACCGCCTTTCCCCTGCAGCCCGCATAAGAGTCACTCGGGGAAGACACTCGGATGGCTCCTAGGAGATCCCAGGCGCTGCAGACAGAGAACGGAACCTCGCCACACTCAGAATTCCGGAACGTGGCCTAGTGTGTTGGGGAGTTTTAGGGCAGCAACCCACGCACCTGCCTGGTGTCACAGGTGTTCCCTGGCAGGGGTGTAATTCGCTAATTTCCTCATTTGTCCAGGGGGAGGCACTAGATGCTAACTGCATTTCCAGCCCAACCACCGCCTTTCCCCTGCAGCCCGCAATAAGAGACATTCGGGGAAGACACGCGGAGAGCCCCTTGGGGATCCCAGGCGCTGCAGACAGAGGACGGAACCTCGCCACACTCAGAATTCCGGAACGCGGCCGAGTGGGTGGGGGAGGGTTGTAGCCCACTTCCACGTAGCTGCCTGTTTTCACAGGTGTTCCCTGGCAGGTGGAAGTCCGCTAACTACCTGATGTGTCCAGGGGGAGGCACTAGATTCTACCTGCATTTCCAGACCAACCCCCGCCTTTCCCCGGCAGCCCGCACTAGGAGACACTCGGGGAAGACACGGGGAGGGCTCCTAGGAGTTCCCAGGCCCTGCAGACATAGGACGAATCCTCCCCACTCTCAGAATTCCGGAACGCGGCCGAGTGGGTGGGGTAGATTTGGGGCCGCCCTCCACGCAGCTGCCTGGTGTCACAGGAGTTCCCTGGCAGGGGGAATTCCGCTAAATACCTCATCTGTCTAGGGGGAGGCAGTAGATGCTACCTGCATTTCCAGGACAACCCCTGACTTTCCCCTGCAGCCCGCTCTAAGATACACTCGGGGAATACAGGCGGAGGGCTCCTTGGAAATCCCAGGTGCTGCAGACAGAGGACGGATCCTCGCCACACTCAGAATTCCGGAACGCGGCCGAGTGGGTGGGGGAGGTTTGGGGCCGCCCTCCATGCAGCTGCCTCGTCTCACAGGTGTTCCCTGGCAGGGGAAGTCCGCTAAATACCTCATCTGTCCAGAGGGAGGCACTAGATGCTACCTGCATTTCCAGCCTAACCCCCTCTTTCCCGGAAGCACGCACTAGGGGTCGCTCGGGGAAGACACGCGGAGGGCTCCTAGGATATCCAAGGAGCTGCTGACAGAGGACGGAAACTCCCCACACTCAGAAATCAGGAAGCCGGCCGAGTTTGTGGGGGAGGTTTGGGGCCGCCCTCCAAGCAGCTGCCTGTTTTCACAGGTGTTCCCTGGCAGGGGGAAGTCCGCTAAATACCTCATCTGTCCAGAGGGAGGCACTAGATTCTACCTGCATTTCCAGACCAACCCCCGCCTTTCCCCGGCAGCCCGCAATAGGAGAAACTCGGGGAAGACACGGGGAGGGCTCCTAGGAGATTCAAGGCACTGCAGAAAGAGGAGTGAACCTCGCCACAATGAGAATTCTGGAACGTGGCCGAGTGGGTGGGGGATATTTGGGGCCTCCCTCCACGCAGCTGCCTCGTGTCACAGGTGTTCCCTGGCAGGTGGAAGTCCGCTAATTACCTCATCTGTCCAGGGAGAGGCACTAGATGCTACCTGCATTTCTAGCCTATCCCCCGCGTTTTCCCGGCAGACCGCACTAGGAGACACTCGGGGAAGACACGCGGATGGCTCCTAGGAGATCCCAGTTGCTGCAGACCGAGGACGGAACCTCGCAACACTCAGAATCCCGGAACGCGGCCGAGTGTTTGGGGGAGGTTTGGGGCCGCCCTCCAAGCAGCTGCCTGGTGTCACAGGTGTTCCCTGGCATGGGGAAGTCCGTTAATTACCTCATCTGTCCAGGGGGAGGCACTAGATGCTACCTGAATTTCCAGCACAACCCCCGCCTTTCCCCGGCAGCCCGCAATTAGAGACACTCGGGGAAGACACGCGGATGGCTCCTAGGAGATCCCAGATGCTGCAGACAGAGGATGGAACCTCGCCACTCTAACAATTCCGGGACGCGGCCGAGTGGATGTGGGAGGTTTGGGGCCGCCATCCACGCAGCTGCCTTGTGTCACATGTTTTCCCCGGCAGGGGGAAGTCCGCTAATTACCTCATCTGTCCAGGGGGAGGCACTAGATTCTACCACCATTTCCAGCCCATTCCACGCCTTTCCCTGGCAGCCTGCACTAGGAGACAATCGGGGAAGACACGTGGAAGACTCCTAGGAGATCCCAGTCGCTGCAGACTGATGACGGAACCTTGCCACACTCAGAATTCCGGAACGCGACCGAGTGGGTGGGGAATTTTGGGGCCGCCCCCCAAGCAGCTGCCTGGTGTCACAGGTGTTCCCTGGCAGGGGAAGTCCGCTTATTACCTCTTCTGACCAGAGGGAGGCACTAGATGTTACCTGCATTTCCAGCCCAACCCTCGCCTTTCCTCAAATTCCGCACTAGGAGTCACTCGGGGAAGACACGCGGAGGGCTCCTAGGAGATCCCAGGCGCTGCAGACTGAGGACGTAACCTCCTCACACTCAGAATTCCAGAACGAGGCCTAGTGGGTTGGGGAGGTTTGGGGCCGCCCTCCAAGCAGCTGCCTGGTGTCACAGGTGTTCCCTGGCAGGGGGAAGTCCGCTAATTACCTCATCTGTCCAGGGGGAGGCACTAGATGCTACCAGCATTTCCAGCCCAACCCCGCCTTTCCCCGTCAGCCCGCAATAGGAGAAACTCGGGGAAGACACGGGAAGGGCTCTTAGGTGATCCCAGGCGCTGCAGACAGAGGACGGAACCTCGCCACACTCAGAATTCCGGAATGGGATCGAGTGCATGGGGGTGGTTTGGGGCCGCAATCCATGCAGCAGCCTGGTGTCACATGTGTTCCCTTGCAGGGGAAATTCCGCTAATTACCTCATCTTTCTAGGGGGAGGCACTAGATTCTACCTGCATTTCCAGCCTAACCCACGACTTTAGCTGCAGCCCGCTCTAGGATAAACTCGGGGAAGACAGGCGGAGTGCTACTAGGAGATCACAGGCGCTGCAAACCGAGGACGGAACCTCGCAACACTCAGAATTCCAGAACGCGGCCGAGTGGGTGGGGGAATTTTGGGGCCGCCTTCCACGTAGCTGCCTTGTTTCACAGGTGTTCCCCGGCAGGGGGAAGTCCGCTAACTACCTGATGTGTCCAAGGGGAGGCACTAGATTCTACCTGCATTTCCAGACAAACCCCCGCCTTTCCCCGGAAGCCCGCACTAGGAGACACTCGGGGAAGAAGCGGGGATGGCTCCTAGGAGATTCAAGGCACTGCAGACAGAGGACAGAACCTCGCCACACTCAGAATTCCGGACCGCGGCCGAGTGGGTGGGGGAGGTTTGGGGCCGCCCTCCACGAAGCTGCCTGGTGTCAGAGGTGTTCCCTGGCAGGGGGAATTCCGTTAATTACCTCATCTGTCCAGGGGGTGGCACTAGATGCTACCTGCGTATCCAGCCCAACCCCCGACCTTTCCCGGCAGCCCGCACTAGGAGACACTCAGGGAAGACACGCGAAAGGCTCCTAAGAGATCACAGGCGCTGCATAGAGAGAACGGAATCTCGCCACACTCAGAATTCCGGAACGCGGCCGAGTGTGTGGGGGAGGTTTGGGGCCGCCCACCAAACAGCTGCCTGGTCGAACAGTTGTTCCCTGTAAGGGGTGTTATTCCGCTAATTACCTCAATTGTCCAGGGGGAGGCACTAGATGCTACCTGCGTTTCCAGTCCAACCCCCGACTTTCCACTGCAGCCCGCATAATTGTCACTCGGGGAATACACGCGGAGAGCTCCTAGGAGATCCCAGGCGCTGCAGAGAAGACGGAACCTCGCCACACTCAGAATTCCGTAACGCGGCCGTTTGAGTGGGGGAGATTTGGGGCCGCCCTCCACGCCGCTGCCTGGTGTCACAGTTGTTCCCTGGCAGGGTGAAGTCCGCTAATTACCTCATCTGTCCAGGGGGAGGCACTAGATGCTACTAGCATTTCCAGCCCAAACCCCACCTTTTCCCCGGCAGCCCGCACTAGGAGACACTCAGGGAAGACACGCGGACGGCTCCTAGGAGATCCCAGGTGCTGCAGACAGAGGTCGGAACCTCGCCAAATTCAGAATTCCGGAACGCGACCGAGTTGTTGGTGTGGGTTATGGGCCGCCCTGCACGAAGATTCCTGGTGTCCCAGGTGTTCCCTGGCAGGGGGAATTCCGATAATTACCTCATCTGTCCAAAGGAATGCACTAGATGCTACCTGCATTTCCAGCCCAACCCCCGTATTTCCCCGGAAGCCCGCTCTAGGATACAAACGGGGAAGACAGGCGGAGGGCTCTTAGGAGATCCCAGGCGCTGCAGACAGAGGACGGAACCTCCCCGCACTCAGAATTCCGGAACGCGGCCGAGTGGGTGGGGCAATTTTTGGCCGCCCTCCACGCAGCTGCCTGGTGTCAATGGTGTTCCCTGGCAGGGGGAGATCCGCTAATTACCTAATCTGTCCTGGTGGAGGCACTAGATGCTTCCTGCATTTCCAGCCCAACCCCCGCCTTTCCCCGGTGGCACGCACTAGGAGACACTCGAGGAAGACACGCGGAGGGCTCCTAGGAGATCCCAGGTGCTGCTGACAGAGGACGGAACCTTGCAACACTCAGAATCCCGGAACGCGGCCTAGTGGGTTGGGGAGGCTTGGGGCCACCCTCCACGGAGCTGCCTGCTTTCACAGGTGTTCCCTGGCAGGGGGAAGTCCGCTAATTACCTGATCTGTCCAGGGGGAGGCACTAGAAGCTACCTGCATTTACAGCCCACCCCCGCCTTTTCCCGGCAGCCCGCACTAGGAGACATTCGGGGAAGACACGCGGAGGGCTCCTAGGAGAACCCAGGTGCTGCAGACAGAGGACCGAACCTCGCAACACTCAGAAATCTTGAACGCGGCCGAGTGTGTTGGGGAGGTTTGGGGCCAACCTACTCGAAGCTGCCTGGTGTCAGAGGTGTTCCCTCTCAGGGGGAAGTCCGCTAATTACCTGATCTGTCCACGTGGTGGCACTAGATGCTACCTGTATTTCCAGCAGAACCCCCTCCATTCCCCGGCAGCCTGCACTAGGAGACATTCGGGGAAGACACGCGGAGGACTCGTAGGAGATCCCAGGCGCTGCAGACAGAGGACGGGACCTCGCCACACTCAGAAATCAGGAACGCGGCCTAGTGGTTTGGGGAGTTTTGGGGCCGCACACCACGCAGCTGCCTGATTTCAAAGGTGTTCCCTGGCAGGGGGAAGTCCGCTAATTCCCTCATCTGTCCAGCGGGAGGCACTAGATACTACCTGCGTTTCCAGCTCAACCTCCGCCTTTCCCCGGAAGCCCGCATAAGCGTCACTCGGGGAAGACACGCGGTGGGCTCCTAGGAGATCACAGGCGCTGCAGACAGAGGACGGAACCTAGCAACACTCAGAATCCCATAACGCGGCCTAGTGGTTTGGGGAGGTTTGGGGCCAACCTCCACGCAGCTGCCTTGTTTCACAGGTGTTTCCTCGCAGGGGGAATTCCAATAATTACCTCATCTGTCCACGGGGAAGCACTAGATGCTACCTGCATTTTCAGCAAAACCCCCGCCATTCCCCGGCAGCCCGCACTAGGAGACAGTCTGGGAAGACACGCGGAGAGCTCCTAGGAGATCCCAGGCGCTGCAGACGGAGGACGGAACCTCGCCACACTCAGAAATCCGGAACGCGGCCTAGTGGGTTGGGGAGGTTTGGTGCCGCCTTCCACGCAGCTGCCTGGTTTCACAGGTGTTCCCTGGCAGGGGGAAGTCCGCTAATTACCTCATCTGTCCAGGGGGAGGCACTAGATGCTACCTGCGTTTCCAGCCCAACCCCCGCCTTTACCCGGAAGCCCGCATAAATGTCACTCTGGGAGGACACGCGGAGGGTTCCTAGGAGATCCCAGGCGCTGCAGACATAGGACGAACCCTCGCCACACTCAGAATTCTGAAACGCAACCGACTGGTTGTGGGAGGTTTGGGGCAACCCTCCACGCAGCTGCCTGCTGTCACAGGTGTTCCCTGGCAGAGGGAAGTCCGCTAATTACCTGATCTGTCCAGTGGAAATCACTTGAATCTACCTGCATTTCCAGCCCAACCCCCGCCTTCCCCCAGCAGCCCGCACGAGGAGACACTCCGGGAAGACACGCGGAAGGCTCCTAGGAGATCCCAGGCGCTGCTGACAGAGGACGGAACCTAGCCACACTCAGAATCCCGGAACGCGGCCTAGTGGGTTAGGAAGGTTTGGGGCCGCCCACCACGCAGCTGCCTGGTTTCACAGGTGTTCCCTGGCAGGGGGAAGTCCGCTAATTACCTGATCTGTCCATGGGGAGGCACTAGAAGCTACCTGCAATTCCAGCACAACCCCCGCTTTTCCCTGAAAGCCCGCATTAGGAGACACTCGGGGAATACAAGCGGAGGGCTCCTAGGAGATCCCAGGTGCTGCAGACAGAGGACCGAACCTCGCCACCCTCAGAATTCCGGAACACGGCCGAGTGTGTTGGGGAGGTTTGGGGCAAACCTCCTCGCAGCTGCCTGGTGTCACAGGTGTTCCCCCTCATGGGGAAGTCCGCTAATTACATGATGTGTCCACGTGGAGGCACTAGAGGCTACCTGCATTTCCAGCAGAACCCCCTCCATTCCCCGGCAGCCTGCACTAGGAGACACTCGGGGAAGACACGCGGAGGACTCCTAGGAGATCCCAGGCGCTGCAGACTGAGGACGGATCCTCGCCACACTCAGAAATCCGGAACGTGTCCTAGTGGTTTGGGGAGGGTTGGGGCCGCACACCACGCAGCTGCCTGGTGTCAAAGGGGTTCCTTGGCAGGGGGAAGTCCGCTAATTACCTGATCTGTCCAGGGAGAGGCACTAGAGGCTACCTGCATTTCCAGCCCAACCCCCACCTTTCCCTGGAAGACCGCATTAGGAGACACTCGGGGAAGACACGCGGAGGGCTCCTAGGAGATCCCAGGTGCTGTAGACGGAGGACCGAACCTCGCCACCCTCAGAATTCCGGAACACAGCCGAGAGTGTTGGGGAGGTTTGGGGCAAACCTCCTCGCAGCTGCCTGGTGTCACATGTGTTCCCTTTCAGGGGGAAGTCCGCTAATTACCTGATCTGTCCACGTGGAGGCACTAGAGGCTACCTGCATTTCCAGCCCAACCCCCGACTTTTCCAGGCAGCCCGCACTAGGAGACACTCGGGGAAGACACGTGGAGGGCTCCTAGGAGATCCCAGGCGCTGCAGACAGAGGACGGAACCTCGCCACACTCAGAAAACCAGAACGCGGACTATTGGGTTGGGGAAGTTTGGTGCCGCCCTCCACGCAGCTGCCTTGCGTCACAGGTGTTCCCTGGCAGGGGGAAATCCGCTAATTTCCTCATCTGTCCACGTTGAGGCACTAGATGCTACCTGCATTTCCAGCAGAACCTCCTCCATTCCCCAGCAGCCTGCACTAGGAGACACTCGGGGAAGACACGCGGAGGACTCCTAGGAGATCCCAGGCGCTGCAGACTGAGGACGGATCCTCGCCACACTCAGAAATCCGGAACGTGTCCTAGTGGTTTGGGGAGGGTTGGGGCCGCACACCACGGAGCTGCCTGTTGTCACAGGTGTTCCCTGGCAGGGGGAAGTCCGCTAATTATCTGATCTGTCCAGGGATAAGGACTAGATGCTACCTGCATTTCCAGCACAACCCCCTCTTTCCCCGACAGCACGCCCTAGGAGACACTCGGTGAAGACACGCAGAGGGCTCCTAGGAGATCCCAGGCACTGCAGAGAGAGGAACGAACCTCGCCATCCTCAGAATTCCGGAATGCGTCCGAGTGTGTTGGGGAGGTTTGGGGCAAACATCCTCGTAGCTGCCTGGTTTCACAGTTGTTCCCTGGCAGGGGGAAGTCCGCTAATTACCTGATCTGTCCACGTGGAGGCACTAGAGGCTACCTGCATTTCCAGCCCAACCCCCGACTTTTCCCGGCAGCCCGCACTAGGAGACACTCGGGGAAGGCACCCAGAGGGCTCCTAGGAGATCCCAGGCGCTGCAGACGGAGGACGGAACCTCGCCACACTCAGAAATCCGGAACGCGGCTTAGTGGGTTGGGGAGGTTTGGTGCCGCCTTCCACGCAGCTGCCTGGTTTCACAGGTGTTCCCTGGCCGGGGGAAGTCCGCTAATTCCTTCATCTGTCCATGGGGGGGCACTAGATGCTACCTGCATTTCCAGCCCACCCTCGCCTTTTCCCGGCAGCCCGCACTAGGAGACAGTCGGGGAAGACACGCGGAGGGCTCCTAGAAGATCCCAGGTGCTGCAGACAGAGGACGGAACCTCGCCACACTCAGAAATCAGGAACGCGGCCTAGTGGTTTGGGGAGGTTTGGGGCCGCACACCACGCAGCTGCCTGTTGTCACAGGTGTTCCCTGGCAGGGGGAAGTCCGCTAATTATCTGATCTGTCCAGGGTTAGGCACTAGATGCTACCTGCATTTCCAGACCAACCCCCGACTTTTCCCGGCAGCCCACACTAGGGGACACTCGGGGAAGACAAGCGAATTGATCCTAGGAGATCCCAGACGCTGCAGACAGAGGACGGAACCTCACCAAACTGAGAAATCCGGAAAGTGGCCTAGTGGGTTGGGGAGGTTTGGGCCAACCTCCACATAGCTGCCTGGTGTCACAGGTGTTCCCTTGCAGGGGGAAGTCCGCTAATTACCTCATCTGTCTAGGGGGTGGCACTAGATGCTACCTGCCTTTCCAGCCCAACCTCCGCCTTTCCCCGGAAGCCCGCATAAGCGTAACTCGGGGAAGACACGCAGTGGGCTCCTAGGAGATCACAGGCGCTGCAGACAGAGGACAGAACCTAGCAACACTCAGAATCCCAGAACGCGGCCTAGTGGGTTGGGGAGGTTTGGGGCCGCCCTCCACGCAGCTGCCTGGTTTCACAGGTGTTCCCTGGCAGGGGGAATTCCGCTAATTACCTGATCTGTCCAGGGGGAGGCACTAGAAGCTAGCTGCATTTCCAGCACAACCCCCGCGTTTCCCTGGCAGCCCGCTTTAGGAGACACTCGGAGAAGACACGCGGAGGGCTCCTAGGAGATCCCAGGCACTGCAGAGGGAGGACGGAACCTCGCCACCCTCAGTATTCCAGAACGCGGCCTAGTGGGTTGGGGAGATATGGGGCCGCCCTCCACGCAGCTGCCTGGTGTCACAGGTGTTCCCTGGCAGGGGGAAGTCAGCTAATTACCTCATCTGTCCAGGGGGAGGCACTAGATGCTACATGCATTTCAAGCCCAACCACCGCCTTTCCCCGGATTCCCGCATAAGTGTCACTCTGGGAAAACACGCGGACGGTTCCTAGGAGATCCCAGGCTCTGCAGACAGAGGACGGAACCTTGCCACACTCAGAATTCCGGAACGCGGCCGAGTGGTTGGGGGATATTTGGGGCAACACTCCACGCAGCTGCCTGGTGTCACTGGTGTTCCCTGGCAGGGGGAACTCCGCTAATTACCTCCTCTGTCTAGGGGGTGGCTCTAGATGCTACATGCGTTTCCAGCCCAACCCCCGCCTTTCCCCGGAAGGCCGCATAAGCGTCACTCAGGGAAGACACGCGGTGGGCTCCTAGGAGATCACAGGCGCTGCAGACAGAGGACGAAACCTCGCCACACTCAGAATTCCCGAACGCGGCCGAGTGGGTTGGGGATTTTTGGGGCCACCATCCACGCAGCTGCCTTCTTTCACAGGTGTTTCCTCGCAGGGGGAATTCCAATAATTACCTCATCTGTCCACGGGGAAGCACTAGATGCTACCTGCATTTCCAGCACAACCCCCGCCATTCCCCGGCAGCGCCCACTAGGAGACAGTCTGGGAAGACACGCGGAGGGTTCCTAGGAGATCCCAGGCGCTGCAGACGGTGGACGGAACCTCGCCACACTCAGAAATCCGGAACGCGTCCTAGTGGAATGGGGAAGTTTGGGGCCGCCCTCCACGCAGCTGCCTGATTTCACAGGTGTTCCCTTGCAGGGGGAGTCCGCTAATTCCCTCATCTGTCCAGGGGCAGACACTAGATGCTACCTGCATTTCCAGCACAACCCCCTCCTTTCCCCGGCAGCCCGCACTAAGAGACACTCGGGGAAGACACGCGGAGGGCTCCTAGGAGATCCCAGGCACTGCAAACGGAGGACGGAACATCGCCACACTCAGAAATCTGGAACGCGGCCTAGTGGGTTGGGGAGGTTTGGTGCCGCCTTCCACGCAGCTGCCTGGTTTCACAGGTGTTCCCTGGCAGGGGGAAGTCCGCTAATTCCCTCATCTGTCCAGGGGGAGGCACTAGATGCTACCTGCATTTCCAGGACAACCCCCTCCTTTCCCCGGGAGCCCGCACTAGGAGAAACTCGGGGAAGACACTCGGAGGTCTCCAAGGAGATCCCAGGCACTGCAGACAGAGGACGGAACCTTGCCACACTCAGAATTCCGGAACGCGGCCGAGTGATTTGGGGAGGATTGGGGCCGCCCTCCATGAATCTGCCTGGTGTCACAGGTGTTCACTGCCCGGGGGAAGTCCGCTAATTACCTCATCTGTCCAGGGGGAGGCACTAGATGCCACCTGCGTTTCCAGCCCAACCCCCGCCTTTCCCCGGAAGCCCGCATAAGTGTCTACTCTGGGAGGACACGCGGAAAGTTCCTAGGAGATCCCAGGCGCTGCAGACACAGGACGAAACCTCGCCACACTCAGAATTCCGAAACACGGCCGACTACTTGGGGGAGGTTTGGGGCAACCCTCCACGCAGCTGCCTGGTGTCACAGGTATTCCCTTGCAGAAGGAAGTCCGCTAATTCCCTCATCTGTCCAGGGGGAGGCACTAGATGCTACCTGCATTTCCAGCACAACCCCCTCTTTCCCCGGCAGCCCGCACTAGTAGACACTCGGGGAAGACACGCGGAGGGCTCCTAGGAGATCCCAGGCGCTGCAGACAGAGGATGGAACTTGGCCACACTCAGAATTCCGGAACGCGGCCGAGTGGTTTGGGGAGGTTTGGGGCTGCCCTCCATGCATCTGCCTGGTGTCACAGGTGTTCACTTCCCGGGGGAAGTCCGCTAATTACCTCATCTGTCCAGGGGGAGGCACTAGATGTTACCTGCTTTTCCAGCCCAACCCCCGCCTTTCCCCGGAAGCCCGCATAACTGTCTACTCTGGGAGGACACTCGGAGGGTTCCTAGGAGATCCCAGGCGCTGCAGACATAGGACGAAACCTCGCCACACTCAGAATTCCGAAACGCGGCCGACTTGCTGGGGGAGTTTTGGGCAACCCTCCACTCAGCTGCCTGGTGTCACAGGTGTTCCCTGGCAGAGGGAAGTCCGCTAATTACTTCATCTGTCTAGGGGGTGGCACTTGATGCTACCTGCGTTTCCAGCCCAAACCCCGCCTTTCCCCGGAAGCCCGCATAAGAGTCACTCGGGGAAGACACGCGGAGGGCTCCTAGGAGATCCCAGGCACTGCAGGCAGAGGACCGAACCTCGCCACCCTCAGAATTTCGGAACGCGGCCGTTTGTGTTGGGGAGATTTGGGGCCAACATCCTCGAAGCTACCTGGTGTCACAGGTGTTCCCTCTCAGGGGGAAGTCCGCTAATTACCTGATCTGTCCACGTGGAGGCACTAGAGGCTACCTGCATTTCCAGCCCAACCCCCGCATTCCCCGGCAGCCCGCAATAGGAGACACTCGGGGAAGACACGCGGAGGGCTCCTAGGAGATCCCAGGTGCTGCAGACATAGGACGGAACCTCGCCACACTCAAAAATCCGGAACGGGGCCTAGTGGGTTCGGGAGGTTTGGTGCCGGTTTCCACGCAGCTGCCTGGTTTCACAGGTGTTCCCTGGCAGGGTGAAGTCCGCTAATTACCTCATCTTTCCAGGGGGAGGCACTAGATGCTACCTGCGTTTCCAGCCCAACCCCCGCCTTTCCCGGAAGCCCGCATAATTTTCAATCTGGGAGGACACGCGGAGGGTTCCTAGGAGATCCCAGGCGCTGCAGACATAGGACGAAACCTCGCCACACTCATATTTCCGAAACTCGGCCGACTGTTTGGAGGAGTTTTGGGGCAACCCTCCACGCAGCTGCCTGGTGTCACAGGTATTACCTTGCAGAAGGAAGTCCGCTAATTCCCTCATCTGTCCAGGGGGAGGCACTAGATGTTACCTGCGTTTCCAGCCCAACCCCCGCCTTTCCCCGGAAGCCCGCATAACTGTCTACTCTGGGAGGACACTCGGAGGGTTCCTAGGAGATCCCAGGCGCTGCAGACATAGGACGAAACCTCGCCACACTCAGAATTCCGAAACGCGGCCGACTGGCTGGGGGAGTTTTGGGGCAACCCTCCACTCAGCTGCCTGGTGTCACAGGTGTTCCCTGGCAGAGGGAAGTCCACTAATTACCTCATCTGTCTAGGGGGTGGCACTTGATGCTACCTGCGTTTCCAGCCCAAACCCCGCCTTTCCCCGGAAGCCCGCATAAGAGTCACTCGGGGAAAACACGCGGAGGGCTCCTAGGAGATCCCAGGCACTGCAGGCAGAGGACCGAACCTCGCCACCCTCAGAATTTCGGAACGCGGCCGTGTGTGTTGGGGAGATTTGGGGCCAACATCCTCGAAGCTACCTGGTGTCACAGGTGTTCCCTCTCAGGGGAAGTCCGCTAATTACCTGATCTGTCCACGTGGAGGCACTAGAGGCTACCTGCAATTCCAGCCCAACCCCCGCCTTTTCCCGGCAGCCCGCACTAGGAGACACTCGGGGAAGACACGCGGAGGGCTCCTAGGAGATCCCAGGTGCAGCAGACAGAGGACAGAACCTCGCAACACTCAGAAATCTGGAACGCGGCCTAGTGGGTTGGGGAGGTTTGGGGCCGCCACGCACGCAGCTGCCTTGTGTCACAGGTGTTCCCTGGCAGGGGGAAGTCCGCTAATTTCCTCATCTGTCCACGATGAGGCACTAGATGCTACCTGCATTTCCAGCAGAACCCCCTCCATTCCCCGGCAGCCTGCACTAGGAGACACTCGGGGAATAAACGCGGAGGACTCCTAGGAGATCCTAGGCGCTGCAGACAGAGGACGGAACCTCGCCATACTCAGAAATCCGAAACGCGGCCGAGTGGTTTGGGGAGGTTTGGGGCCGCACACCACGCAGCTGCCTGATGTCACAGGTTTTCCCTGGCTGGGGGAAGTCCGCTAATTATCTGATCTGTCCAGGGTTAGGCACTAGATGCTACCTGCATTTCCAGACCAACCCCCGACTTTTCCCGGCAGCCCGCACTAGGAGACACTCGGGGAAGACACGCGAATTGGTCCTAGGATATCCCAGGCGCTGCAGACAGAGGACGGAATCTCTCCACAATCAGAAATCCGGAACGCGGCCTAGTGTTTTGGGGAGGTTTGGGGCCGCCCTCCATGCATCTGCCTGGTGTCACAGGTGTTCCCTGGCAGGGGGAATTCCGCTAATTACTACATCTGTCTAGGGGGTGGCTCTAGATGCTACCTGCGTTTCCAGCCCAACCCCCGCATATCCCCGGAAGCCCGCATAAGCGTCATTCGGGGAAGACACGCGGTGGGCTCCTAGGAGATCACAAGCGCTGCAGACAGAATACGGAAACTCGCCACACTCAGTATTCCCGAACGCGTCCGAGTGTGTTGGGGAGGTTTGGGGCCGCCACGCACGCAGCTGCCTTGTTTCACAGGTGTTTCCTGGCAGGGAGAAGTCCGCTAATTCCCTCATCTGTTCAGGGGGAGGCACTAGATGCTACCTGCATTTCCAGCACAAACCCCTCCTTTCCCCGGCAGCCCGCACTAAGAGACACTCGGGGAAGACACGCGGAGGGCTCCTAGGAGATCCCAGGCGCTGCAGACGGAGGACGGAACCTCGCCACACTCAGAAATCCGGAACGCGTCCTAGAGGGTTGGGGAGGTTTGGTGCCGTCTTCCACGAATCTGCCTGGTTTCACAGGTGTTCCCTGGCAGTGGGAAGTCCGCTAATTCCCTCATCTGTCCAGGGGGAGGCACTAGATTCTACCTGCATTTCCAGCACAACCCCCTCCATTCACCGGCAGCCCGCACTAGGAGACACTTGGGGAAGACACGCGGAGGGCTCCTAGGAGATCCCAGGTGCTGCAGACAGAGGACGGAATCTCGCCACACTCAGTAATCCGGAACGCGGCGTATTGGTTTGGGGAGTTTTGGGGCCGCCCTCCACGCCGCTGCCTGGTGTCAAAGGGGTTCCCTGGCAGGGGGAAGTCCGCTAATTACATCATCTGTCTAGGGGGTGGCTCTAGATGCTACCTGCGTTTCCAGCCAAACCCCCGCCTTTCCCCGGAAGCCCGCATAATCGTCACTCGGGGAAGACACGCGGTGGGCTCCTAGGAGATCACAGGCGCTGCAGACAGAAGACGGAACCTCGCCACACTCAGAATTCCCGAACGCGACCGAGTGGGTTGGGGAGGTTTGGGGCCGCCCTCCACGCAGCTGCCTGGTGTCACAGGTGTTCCCTGGCAGGGGGAATTCCGCTAATTTCCTCATCTGTCCACGTTGAGGCACTAGAAGCTACCTGCATTTCCAGCACAACCCCAGCCATTCCCAGGCAGCCCGCACTAGGAAACACTCGGGGAAGACACGCGGATGGCTCCTAGGGGATCCCAGGCGCTGCAGACAGAGGACGGAACCTCGCCACACTTAGAAATCCGGAATGCGGCATATTGGTTTGGGGAGTTTTGGGGCAGCCCTCCACGCCGCTGCCTGGTGTCAAAGTGGTTCCTTGGCAGGGGGAAGTCCGCTAATTACCTCATCTGTCCACGGGGAGGCACTAGATGCTACCTGCATTTCCAGCACAACCCCCTTTTTCCCCGGCAGTACGCCCAAGGAGACACTCGGTGAAGACACGCGGAGGGCTCCTAGGAAATCCCAGGCGCTGCAGACAGAGGACGGAACCTTGCCACACTCAGAATTCCGGAACGCGGCCGAGTGGTTTGGGGAGGTTTGGGGCTACCCTCCATGCATCTGCCTGGTGTCACAGGTGTTCACTTCCCGGGGGAAGTCCGCTAATTACCTCATCTGTACAGGGGGAGGGACTAGATGTTACCTGCGTTTCCAGCCCAACCCCCGCCTTTCCCCGGAAGCCCGCATAACTGTCTACTCTGGGAGGACACTCGGAGGGCTCCTAGGAGATCCCAGGCGCTGCAGACGGAAGACGGAACCTCGCCACACTCAGAAACCCGGAACGCGACCTAGTGGGATGGGGAAGTTTGGGGCCGCCCTCCACGCAACTACCTGGTTTCACAGGTGTTCCCTGGCAGGGGGAAGTCCGCTAATTCCCTTATCTGTCCAGCGGGAGGCACTAGATGCTACCTGCATTTCCAGCACAACCCCCTCTTTCCCCGGCAGCCCGCACTAGTAGACACTCGGGGAAGACACGCGGAGGGCTCCTAGGAGATCCCAGGCGCTGCAGACAGAGGACGGAACCTTGCCACACTCAGAATTCCGGAACGCGGCAGAGTGGTTTGGGGAGGTTTGGGGCTACCCTCCATGCATCTGCCTGGTGTCACAGGTGTTCACTTCCCGGGGGAATTCCGCTAATTACCTCATCTGTCCAGGGGGAGGCACTAGATGTTACCTGCTTTTCCAGCCCAACCCCCGCCTTTCCCCGGAAGCCCGCATAACTGTCTACTCTGGGAGGACACTCGGAGGGTTCCTAGGAGATCCCAGGCGCTGCAGACATAGGACGAAACCTCGCCACACTCAGAATTCCGAATCGCGGCCGACTGGCTGGGGGAGTTTTGGGGCAACCCTCCACGCAGCTGCCTGGTGTCACAGGTGTTCCCTGGCAGAGGGAAGTCCGCTAATTACCTCATCTGTCTAGGGGGTGGCACTTGATGCTACCTACGTTTCCAGCCCAAACCCCGCCTTTCCCCGGAAGCCCGCATAAGTGTCACTCGGGGAAGACACGCGGAGGGCTCCTAGGAGATCCCAGGCACTGCAGGCAGAGGACCGAACCTCGCCACCCTCAGAATTTCGGAACGCGGCCGTGTGTGTTGGGGAGATTTGGGGCCAACATCCTCGAAGCTACCTGGTGTCAAAGGTGGTCCCTCTCAGGGGGAAGTCCGCTAATTACCTGATCTGTCCACGTGGAGGCACTAGAGGCTACCTGCATTTCCAGCCCAACCCCCGCCTTTTCCCGGCAGCCCGCACTAGGAGACACTCGGGGAAGACACGCGGAGGGCTCCTAGGAGATCCCAGGTGCTGCAGACAGAGGACCGAACCTCGCAACACTCAGAAATCTGGAACGCGGCCTAGTGGGTTGGGGAGGTTTGGGGCCGCCACGCACGCAGCTGCCTTGTGTCACAGGTGTTCCCTGGCAGGGGGAAGTCAGCTAATTTCCTCATCTGTCCACGTTGACGCACTAGATGCTACCTGCATTTCCAGCAGAACCCCCTCCATTCCCCAGCAGCCTGCACTAGGAGACACTCGGGGAAGTCACGCGGAGGACTCCTAGAAGATCCTAGGCGCTGCAGACAGAGGACGGAACCTCGCCACACTCAGAAATCCGAAACGCGGCCGAGTGGTTTGGGGAGGTTTGGGGCCGCACACCACGCAGCTGCCTGATGTCACAGGTGTTCCCTGGCTGGGGGAAGTCCGCTAATTATCTGATCTGTCCAGGCTTAGGCACTAGATGCTACCTGCATTTCCAGACCAACCCCCGACTTTTCCCGGCAGCCCGCACTAGGAGACACTCGGGGAAGACACGCGAATTGCTCCTAGGAAATCCCAGACGCTGCAGACATAGGACGGAACCTCGCCACACTGAGAAATCCGGATCGTGGCCTAGTGGGTTGGGGAGGTTTGGGGCACATTCCACGCAGCTGCCTGGTGTCACAGGTGTTCCCTGGCTGGGTGAAGTCCGCTAATTATCTGATCTGTCCAGGGTTAGGCACTAGATGCTACCTGCATTTCCAGACCAACCCCCGAATTTTCCCGGCAGCCCGCACTAGGAGACACTCGGGGAAGACACGCGAATTGCTCCTAGGATATCCCAGGCGCTGCAGACAGAGGACGGAACCTCTCCACAATCAGAAATCCGGAACGCGGCCTAGTGTTTTGGGGAGGTTTGGGGCCGCCCTCCATGCATCTGCCTGGTGTCACAGGTGTTCCCTGGCAGGGGGAAGTCCGCTAATTACTTCATCTGTCTAGGGGGTGGCTCTAGATGCTACCTGCGTTTCCAGCCCAACCCCCGCATATCCCCGGAAGCCCGCATAAGCGTCATTCGGGGAAGACACGCAGTGGGCTCCTAGGAGATCACAGGCGCTGCAGACAGAGGACGGAAACTCGCCACACTCAGAATTCCCGAACGCGGCCGAGTGGGTTGGGGAGGTTTGGGGCCGCCCTCCACGCAGCTGCCTTGTTTCACAGGTGTTCCCTGGCAGGGGGAAGTCCGCTAATTCCCTCATCTGTCCAGGGGGAGGCACTAGATTCTACCTGCATTTCCAGCACAACCCCATCCATTCCCCAGCAGCCCGCACTAGGAGACACTCGGGGAAGACACGCGGAGGGCTCCTAGGAGATCCCTGGTGCTGCAGACAGAGGACGGAACCTCGCCACACTCAGTAATCCGGAACGCGGCATATTGGTTTGGGGAGTTTTCGGGCAGCCCTCCACGCCGCTGCCTGGTGTCAAAGATGTTCCTTGGCAGGGGGAAGTCCGCTAATTACCTCATCTGTCCACGTTGAGGCACTAGATGCTACCTGCATTTCCAGCACAACCCCCTCTTTCCCCGGCAGCACGCCCAAGGAGACACTCGGTGAAGGCTCGCGGAGGGCTCCTAGGAGATCCCAGGCGCTGCAGACGGAGGACGGAACCTCGCCACACTCAGAATTCCGGAATGCGGCCGAGTGGTTGGGGGATGTTTGGGGCAACACTCCACGCAGCTGCCTGGTGTCACTGGTGTTCCCTGGCAGGGGGAATTCCGCTAATTACCTCATCGGTCTAGGGGGTGGCTCTAGATGCTACCTGCGTTTCGAGCCCAACCCCCGCCTTTCCCCAGAAGCCCGCATAAGCGTCACTCGGGGAAGACACGCGGTGGGCTCCTAGGAGATCGCAGGCGCTGCAGACAGAGGACTGAACCTCGCCACACTCAGAATTCCCGAACGCGGCCGAGTGGGTTGGGGAGGTTTGGGGCCGCCCTCCACGCAGCTGCCTTGTTTCACAGGTGTTTTCTGGCAGGGGGAAGTCCAATAATTACCTCATCTGTCCACGGGGAGGCACTAGATGCTACCTGCATTTCCAGCACAACCCCCGTCATTCCCCGGCAGCCCGCACTAGGAGACAGTCTGGGAAGACAGGCGGAGAGCTCCTAGGAGATCCCAGGCGCTGCAGACGGAGGACGGAACCTCGCCACACTCAGAAATCCGGAACGCGGACTAGTGGGATGGGAAAGTTTGGGGCCACCCTCCACGCAGCTGCCTGATTTCACAGGTGTTCCCTGGCAGGGGGAAGTCCGCTCATTCCCTCATCTGTCCAGGGGGAGGCACAAGATGCTACCTGCATTTCCAGCACAACCCCCTAATTTCCCCGGCAGCCCGCTATAAGAGACACTCGGGGAAGACACTCGGAGGGCTCCTAGGAGATCCCAGTCGCTGCAGACGGAGAACGGAAACTTGCCACACTCAGAAATCCCGAACGTGGCCTAGTGGGTTGGGGAGGTTTGGTCCCGCCTTCCACGCAGCTGCCTGGTTTCACAGGTGTTCCCTGGCAGGGGGAAGTCCGCTAATTCCCTCATCTGTCCAGGGTGAGACACTAGATGTTACCTGCATTTCCAGCAAAAACCTCTCCTTTCCCCGGCAGCCCGCACTAGGAGACACTCGGGGAAGACACGCGGAGGTCTCCTAGGAGATCCCAGGCGCTGCAGATAGAGGACGGAACCCTGCCACACTCAGAATTCCGGAACGCGGCCGAGGGGTTTGTGGAGGTTTGGGGCCGCCCTCCATGCATCTGCCTGGTTTCACAGGTGTTCACTGTCCGGGGGAAGTCCGCTAATTACCTCATCTGTCCAGGGGGAGGCACTAGATGCTACCTGCGTTTCCAGCCCAACCCCCGCCTTTCCCCGGAAGCCCGCATAATAATCACTCGGGGAAGACACGCGGAAGGCTCCTAGGAGATCCCAGGCGCTGCAGGCCGAGGACCGACCCTCGCCACCCTCAGAATTCCGGAACGCGGCTGAGTGTGCTGGGGAGGTTTGGGGCTAACCTCCTCGAAGCTGCCTGATGTCACAGGTGTTCCCTCTCAGGGGGAAGTCCGCTAATTACCTGATCTTTCCACGTGGAGGCACTAGAGGCTACCTGCATTTCCAGCCCAACCCCCGCCTTTTCCCGGCAGCCCGCACTAGGAAACACTCAGGGAAGACACGCGGAGGGCTCCTAGGAGATCCCAGGTGCTGCAGACAGAGGACCGAACCTCGCAACACTCAGAAATCTGGAACGCGGCCTTGTGGGTTGGGGAGGTATGGGGCCGCACACCACGAAGCTGCATTGTGTCACAGGTGTTCCCTGGCAGAGGGAAGTCCGCTAATTTCCTCATCTGTCCACGTTGAGGCACTAGATGCTACCTGCATTTCCAGCAGAACCCCCTCCATTCCCCGGAAGTCTGCACTAGGAGACACTCGGTGAAGGCTCGCGGAGGGCTCCTAGGAGATCCCAGGCGCTGCAGACGGAGGACGGAACCTCGCCACACTCTGAATTCCGGAATGCGGCCGAGTGGTTGGGGGATGTTTGGGGCAACACTCCACGCAGCTGCCTGGTGTCACTGGTGTTCCCTGGCAGGGGGAATTCCGCTAATTACCTCATCGGTCTAGGGGGTGGCTCTAGATGCTACCTGCGTTTCGAGCCCAACCCCCGCCTTTCCCCAGAAGCCCGCATAAGCGTCACTCGGGGAAGACACGCGGTGGGCTCCTAGGAGATCGCAGGCGCTGCAGACAGAGGACTGAACCTCGCCACACTCAGAATTCCCGAACGCGGCCGAGTGGGTTGGGGAGGTTTGGGGCCGCCCTCCACGCAGCTGCCTTGTTTCACAGGTGTTTTCTGGCAGGGGGAAGTCCAATAATTACCTCATCTGTCCACGGGGAGGCACTAGATGCTACCTGCATTTCCAGCACAACCCCCGTCATTCCCCGGCAGCCCGCACTAGGAGACAGTCTGGGAAGACAGGCGGAGAGCTCCTAGGAGATCCCAGGCGCTGCAGACGGAGGACGGAACCTCGCCACACTCAGAAATCCGGAACGCGGACTAGTGGGATGGGAAAGTTTGGGGCCACCCTCCACGCAGCTGCCTGATTTCACAGGTGTTCCCTGGCAGGGGGAAGTCCGCTCATTCCCTCATCTGTCCAGGGGGAGGCACAAGATGCTACCTGCATTTCCAGCACAACCCCCTAATTTCCCCGGCAGCCCGCTATAAGAGACACTCGGGGAAGACACTCGGAGGGCTCCTAGGAGATCCCAGTCGCTGCAGACGGAGAACGGAAACTCGCCACACTCAGAAATCCCGAACGTGGCCTAGTGGGTTGGGGAGGTTTGGTCCCGCCTTCCACGAAGCTGCCTGGTTTCACAGGTGTTCCCTGGCAGGGGGAAGTCCGCTAATTCCCTCATCTGTCCAGGGTGAGACACTAGATGTTACCTGCATTTCCAGCAAAAACCTCTCCTTTCCCCGGCAGCCCGCACTAGGAGACACTCGGGGAAGACACGCGGAGGTCTCCTAGGAGATCCCAGGCGCTGCAGATAGAGGACGGAACCCTGCCACACTCAGAATTCCGGAACGCGGCCGAGGGGTTTGTGGAGGTTTGGGGCCGCCCTCCATGCATCTGCCTGGTTTCACAGGTGTTCACTGTCCGGGGGAAGTCCGCTAATTACCTCATCTGTCCAGGGGGAGGCACTAGATGCTACCTGCGTTTCCAGCCCAACCCCCGCCTTTCCCCGGAAGCCCGCATAATAATCACTCGGGGAAGACACGCGGAAGGCTCCTAGGAGATCCCAGGCGCTGCAGGCCGAGGACCGACCCTCGCCACCCTCAGAATTCCGGAACGCGGCTGAGTGTGCTGGGGAGGTTTGGGGCTAACCTCCTCGAAGCTGCCTGATGTCACAGGTGTTCCCTCTCAGGGGGAAGTCCGCTAATTACCTGATCTTTCCACGTGGAGGCACTAGAGGCTACCTGCATTTCCAGCCCAACCCCCGCCTTTTCCCGGCAGCCCGCACTAGGAAACACTCAGGGAAGACACGCGGAGGGCTCCTAGGAGATCCCAGGTGCTGCAGACAGAGGACCGAACCTCGCAACACTCAGAAATCTGGAACGCGGCCTTGTGGGTTGGGGAGGTATGGGGCCGCACACCACGAAGCTGCATTGTGTCACAGGTGTTCCCTGGCAGAGGGAAGTCCGCTAATTTCCTCATCTGTCCACGTTGAGGCACTAGATGCTACCTGCATTTCCAGCAGAACCCCCTCCATTCCCCGGAAGTCTGCACTAGGAGACACTCGGGGAAGACACGCGGAGGACTCCTAGGAGATCCCAGGTGCTGCAGACAGAGGACGGAACCTCGCCACACTCAGAAATCCGGAACGCGGCCGAGTGTGTTGGGGAGGTTTGGGGCCAACTTCCTCGAAGCTGCTTGGTGTCACAGGTGTTCCCTCTCAGGGGGAAGTCCGCTAATTACCTGATCTTTCCGCGTGGAGGCACTAGAGGCTACCTGCATTTCCAGCCCAACCCCCGCCTTTTCCCGGGAGCCCGCACTAGGGGACACTCTGGGAAGACACGCGGAGGGCTCCTAGGAAATCCCAGGTGCTGCAGACAGAAGACTGAACTTCGCAACACTCAGAAATCTGGAACGCGGCCTAGTGGGTTTGGGGAGGTTTGGGGCCGCCCTCCACGCAGCTGCCTTGTGTCACAGGTGTTCCCTGGCAGGGGGAAGTCCGCTAATTTCCTCATCTGTCCACGTTGAGGCACTAGATGCTACCTGCATTTCCAGCGGAACCCCCTCCATTTCCCGGCAGCCTGCACTAGGAGACACTCGGGGAAGACACGCGGAGGACTCCTAGGAGATCACAGGCGCTGCAGACAGAGGACGGAACCTCGCCACACTCAGAAATCAGGAACGCGGCCTAGTGGTTTGGGGAGGTTTGGGGCCGCACACAACGCAGCTGCCTGTTGTCACAGGTGTTCCCTGGCAGGGGGAAGTCCGCTAATTATCTGATATGTCCAGGGTTAGGCACTAGATGCTACCTGCATTTCCAGCACAACCCCCTCTTTCCCCGGCAGCACGCCCTAGGAGACACTCGGTGAAGAAACGCGGAGGGCTCCTAGGAGATCCCAGGCGCTGAAAAGAGAGGACGGAACCTCGCCACCCTCAGTATTCCAAAACGCGGCCTAGTGGGTTGGGGAGGTTTGGGGCTGCCTTCCACGCAGCTGCCTGGTGTCACATGTGTTCCCTGGCAGGGGGAATTCCGCTTATTACCTCATCTTTCCAGGGGGAGGCACTAGATGCTACCTGCGTTTCCAGCCCAACCCCCGACTTTATCCAGAAGCCCGCATAAGCGTCAATCGGGGAAGACACGCGGTGGGCTCCTAGGAGATCACAGGCGCTGCAGACAGAGGACGGAACCTAGCAACACTCAGAATCCCGGAACGCGGCCTAGTGGGATGGGGAAGTTTGGGGCCGCCCTCCACGCAGCTGCCTGGTGTCACAGGTGTTCCCTGGCAGGGGGAAGTCCGCTAATTACCTGATCTGTCCAGGGGGAGGCACTAGAAGCTACCTGCATTTCCAGCACAACCCCCGCCTTTCCCTGGCAGCCCGCATTAGGAGACACTACTGGAAGACACGCGGAGTGCTCCTAGGAGATCCCAGGTGCTGCAGACTGAGGACGGAACCTCGCCACACTCAGAAATCCGGAACGCGGCGTATTGGTTTGGGGAGTATTGGGGCCACCCTCCACGCCGCTGCCTGGTGTCAAAGGGGTTCCCTGGCAGGGGGAAGTCCGCTAATTACCTCATCTGTCCATGGGGAGGCACGAGATGCTACCTGTATTTCCAGCACAACCCCCTCATTCCCCGGCAGCCCGCACTAGGAGACACTCGGGTAAGACAAGCGGACAGCTCCTAGGAGATCCCAGGCGTTGCAGACAGAGGACGGAACCTCGACACACTCAGAAATCCGGAACGCGGCCTAGTGTTTTGGGGAGGTTTGGGGCCGCCCTCCATGCATCTGCCTGGTGTCACAGGTGTTCACTGCCCGGGGGAATTCCGCTAATTACCTCATCTGTCCAGGGGGAGGCACTAGATGCTACCTGCGTTTCCAGCCCAACCCCCGCCTTTCCACGGAAGCCCGCATAAGTGTCACTCTGGGAAGACACGCGGAGGGTTCCTAGGAGATCCCAGGCTCTGCAGACAGAGGACGGAACCTCGCCACACTCAGAATTCCGGAACGCGGCCGAGTGGTTGGGGGATGTTTGGGGCAACACTCCACACAGCTGCCTGGTGTCACTGGTGTTCCCTGGCAGGGGGAAGTCCGCTAATTACCTCATCTGTCTAAGTGGTGGCTCTAGATGCTACCTGCGTTTTCAGCACAACCCCCGCCTTTCCCCGGAAGCCCGCATAATCGTCACTCGGGGAAGACACGCGGTGGGCTCTTAGGAGATCCCAGGCGCTGCAGACAGAGTACGGAACCTCGCCACACTCAGAATTCCCGAACGCGGCTGAGTGGGTTGGGGAGGTTTGGGTCAGGCCTCCACGCAGCTGCCTGGTTTCACAGGTGTTCCCTGGCAGGGGGAAGTCCGCTAATTCCCTCATCTGTCCAGGGGGAGGCACTAGATGCTACCTGCATTTCCAGCACAACCCCCTCCTTTCCCCAGCAGCCCGCAATAAGTGACACTCGGGGAAGACACGCGGAGGGCTCCTAGGAGATCCCAGGCGCTGCAGACAGAGGACGGAACCTCGCCACACTCAGAAATCCGGAACGCGGCCGAGTGTGTTGGGGAGGTTTGGGGCCAACCTAATCGAAGCTGCCTGGTGTCACAGGTGTTCCCTCTCAGGGGGAAGTCCGCTAATTACCTGATCTGTCCACGTGGAGGCACTAGAGGCTACCTGCATTTCCAGCCCAACCCCCGCCTTTTCCCGGGAGCCCGCACTAGGGGACACTCTGGGAAGACACGCGGAGGGCTCCTAGGAAATTCCAGGTGCTGCAGACAGAAGACTGAACCTCGCAACACTCAGAAATATGGAACGCGGCCTAGTGGGTTTGGGGAGGTTTGGGGCCGCCCTCCACGCAGCTGCCTTGTGTCACAGGTGTTCCCTGGCAGGGGGAAGTCCGCTAATTTCCTCATCTGTCCACGTTGAGGCACTAGATGCTACCTGCATTTCCAGCAGAACCCCCTCCATTCCCCGGCAGCCTGCACTAGGAGACACTCGGGGAAGACACGCGGGGGACTCCTAGGAGATCACAGGCGCTGCAGACAGAGGACGGAACCTCGCCACACTCAGAAATCAGGAACGCGGCCTAGTGGTTTGGGGAGGTTTGGGGCCGCACACCACGCAGCTGCCTGTTGTCACAGGTGTTCCCTGGCAGGGGGAAGTCCGCTAATTATCTGATCTGTCCAGGGTTAGGCACTAGATGCTACCTGCATTTCCAGCACAACCCCCTCTTTCCCCGGCAGCACGCCCTAGGAGACACTCGGTGAAGAAACGCGGAGGGCTCCTAGGAGATCCCAGGTGCTGAAAAGAGAGGACGGAACCTCGACACCCTCAGTATTCCAAAACGCGGCCTAGTGGTTTGGGGAGGTTTGGGGCCGCCTTCCACGCAGCTGCCTGGTGTCACAGGTGTTCCCTGGCAGGGGGAAGTCCGCTAATTACCTCATCATTCCAGGGGGAGGCACTAGATGCTACCTGAATTTCCAGCACAACACCCTAATTTCCTCGGAAGCCCGCACTAGGAGGCACTCGGGTAAGACAAACGGACAGCTCCTAGGAGATCCCAGGCGCTGCAGACAGAGGACGGAACCTCGCCACACTCAGAAATCCGGAACGCGGCGTATTGGTTTGGGGAGTTTTGGGGCCACATTCCACGCCGCTGCCTGGTGTCAAAGGGGTTCCCTGGCAGGGGGAAGTCCGCTAATTACCTCATCTGTCCACGGGGAGGCACTAGATGCTACCTGCATTTCCAGCACAACCCCCTCTTTCCCCGGCAGCCCGCACTAAGAGACACTCGGGTAAGACAAGCGGACAGCTCCTAGGAGATCCCAGGCGCTGCAGACAGAGGACGGAACCTCGACACACTCAGAAATCCGGAACGCGGCCTAGTGTTTTGGGGAAGTTTGGGGCCGTCCTCCATGCATCTGCCTGGTGTCACAGGTTTTCACTACCCGGGGGAATTCCGCTAATTACCTCAGCTGTCCAGGGGGAGGCACTAGATGCTACCTGCGTTTCCAGCCCAACCCCCGCCTTTCCACGGAAGCCCACATAAGTGTCACTCTGGGAAGACACGCGGAGGGTTCCTAGGAGATACCAGGCTCTGCAGACAGAGGACGGAACCTCGCCACACTCAGAATTCCCGAACGCGGCCGAGTGGGTTGGGGAGGTTTGGGGCCGCCCTCCACGCAGCTGCCTGGTTTCACAGGTGTTCCCCGGCAGGGGGAAGTCCGCTAAATCCCTCATGTGTCCAGGGGGAGGCACTAGATGCTACCTGCATTTCCAGCACAACCCCCTCCTTTCCCCGGCAGCCCGCAAAAAGAGACACTCGGGGAAGACACGCGGAGGGCTCCTAGGAGATCCCAGGCGCTGCAGACAGAGGACGGAACCTTGCCACACTCAGAATTCCGGAACGCGGCCGAGTGGTTTGGGGAGGTTTGGGGCCGCCCTCCATGCATCTGCCTGGTGTCACAGGTGTTCCCTGGCAGGGGGAAGTCCGCTAATTACCTCATCTGTCTAGGGGGTGACTCTAGATGCTACCTCCGTTTCCAGCCCAACCCCCGACTTTTCCCAGAAGCCCGCAAAAGCGTCAATCGGGGAAGACATGCGGTGGGCTCCTAGGAGATCACAGGCGCTCCAGACAGAGGACGGAACCTAGTAACACTCAGAATCCCTTAACGCGGCCTAGTGAGATGGGGAGGTTTGGGGCCGCCCTCCACGCAGCTGCCTGGTTTCACAGGTGTTCCCTGGCAGGGGGAATTCCGCTAATTACCTGATCTGTCCAGGGGGAGGCACTAGAAGCTACCTGCATTTCCAGCACAACCCCCGCCTTTCCCTGGCAGCCCGCATTAGGAGACACTCCTGGAAGACACGAGGAGGGCTCCTAGGAGATCCCAGGTGCTGCAGACTGAGGACGGAACCTCGCCACACTCAGAAATCCGGAACGCGGCGTATTGGTTTGGGGAGTTTTGGGGCCACATTCCACGCCGCTGCCTGGTTTCACAGGTGTTCCCTGGCAGGGGGAAGTCCGCTAAATATCTCATCTGTCCACGGGGAGGCACTAGATGCTACCTGCATTTCCAGCACAACCCCCTCTTTCCCCGGCAGCCCGCACTAGGAGACACTCGGGTAAGACAAGCGGAGGGCTCCTAGGAGATCCCAGGCGCTGCAGACAGAGGACGGAACCTCGACACACTCAGAAATCCGGAACGCGGCCTAGTGTTTTGGGGAGTTTTGGGGCCGCCCTCCATGCATCTGCCTGGTGTCACAGGTTTTCACTGCCCGGGGGTATTCCGCTAATTACCTCATCTGTCCAGGGGGAGGCACTAGTTGCTACCTGCGTTTCCAGCCCAACCCCCGCCTTTCCACGGAAGCCCGCATAAGTGTCACTCAGGGAAGACACGCGGAGGGTTCCTAGGAGATCCCAGGCTCTGCAGACAGAGGACGGAACCTCGACACACTCAGAAATCCGGAACGCGTCCTAGTGTTTTGGGGAGGTTTGGGGCCGCCCACCCTGCATCTGCCTGGTGTCACAGGTTTTCACTGCCCGGGGGAATTCCGCTAATTACCTCATCTGTCCAGGGGGAGGCACTAGATGCTACCTGCTTTTCCAGCACAACACCCGCCTTTCCCCGGAAGCCCGCATAATTATCTACTCTGGGAGGACACGCGGAGGGTTCCTAGGAGATCCCAGGCGCTGCAGACATAGGACGCATCCTCGCCACACTCAGAATTCTGAAACGCGGCCGACTGGTTGGGGGAGGTTTGGGGCAAAATTCCACGCAGCTGCCTGGTGTCACAGGAGTTCCCTGGCAGAGGGAAGTCCGCTAATTACCTCATCGGTCTAGGGGGTGGCACTTGATGCTACCTGCGTTTCCAGCCCAACCCCCCGCCTTTCCCCGGAAGCCCGCATAAGTGTCACTCGGGGAAGACACGCGAAGGGCTCCTAGGAGATCCCAGGCGCTGCAGACAGAGGACGGAACCTCGCCACACTCAGAATTCCGGAACGAGGCTGAGTGGGTTGGGGAGGTTTGGGGCCGCCCTCCACGCAGCTGCCTTGTGTCACAGGTGTTCCCTGGCAGGGGGAAGTCCAATAATTACCTCATCTGTCCAAGGGGAGGCACTAGATGCTACCTGCATTTCCAGAACAACCACCGCCATTCCCCGGCAGCCCGCACTAGGAGGCAGTCGGGGAAGACACGCGGAGGGTTTCTATGAGATCCCAGGCACAGCAGACGGAGGACGGAACCTCGCCACACTCAGAAATCCGGAACGCGGCCTAGTGGGATGGGGAGGATTGGGGCCGCCCTCCACGAAGCTGACTGGTGTCACAGGTGTTCCCTGGCAGGGGGAAGTCAGCTAATTACCTCATCATTCCACGGGGAGGCACTAGATGCTACCTGAATTTCCAGCACAACCCCCTCCTTTCCCCGGCAGCCCGCACTAGGAGACACTCGGGGAAGACAAGCGGACAGCTCCTAGGAGATCCCAGGCGCTGCAGACAGAGGACGGATCCTCGCCACACTCAGAAATCTAGAACGTGGCCTAGTGTTTTGGTGAGGTTTGGGGCCGCCATCCATGCATCTGCCTCGTGTCACAGGTTTTCAGTGCCAGGGGGAAGTCCGCTAATTACCTCATCTGTCCACGGGGAGGCACTAGATGCTACCTGCTTTTCCAGCCCAACCCCCGCCGTTCCCGGAAGCCCGCATAAGTGTCATTCTGGGAAAACACACGGAGGGTTCCTAGGAGATCCCAGGCGCTGCAGACAGAGGACGGAACCTCGCCACACTCAGAATTCCGGAACGCGGCCTAGTGGTTGGGGGATATTTGGGGCAATACACCACGCAGCTACGTGGTGTCACAGGTGTTCCCTGGCAGGGGGAAGTCCGCTAATTACCTGATATGTGCAGGGGGAGGCACTAGATGCTACCTGCATTTCCAGCCCAACCCACGCCTTTCCCCGGAATCCCGCATAAAAGTCACTCGGTTAAGATACGCAGAGGGCTCCTAGGAGATCCCAGGCGCTGCAGATGTAGGACGGAACCTCGCCACACTCAGAAATCCGGAACGCGGCCGAGTGGGTGTGGGAGGTTTGGGGCCGTCCTCCATGCAGCTGGATGATGTCACAGGTGTTCCCTGGCAGGGGGAATTCCGCTAATTTCCTCATCTGTCCACGTTGAGGCACTAGAAGCTACCTGCATTTCCAGCACAACCCCCGCCATTCCTCGGCAGCCCGCACTAGGAGACACTCGGGGAAGACAAGCGGAGGGCTCCTAGGAGATCCCAGGCGCTGCAGATGTAGGACGGAACCTCGCCACACTCAGAAATCCGGAACGCTGCCGAGTGGGTGTGGGAGGTTTGGGGCCGTCCTCCATGCAGCTGGATGGTGTCACAGGTGTTCCCTGGCAGGGGGAAGTCCGCTAATTCCCTCATCTGTCCAGGGGGAGGCACTAGATGCTACCTGCATTTCCAGCACAACCCCCTCCTTTCCCCGGCAGTCCGCACTAAGAGAAACTCGGGGAAGACACGCGGAGGGCTCGTAGGAGATCCCAGGCGCTGCAGACATAGGACGGAACCTTGCCACACTCAGAATTCCGGAACGCGGCCGAGTGGTTTGGGGAGGTTTGGGGCCGCCCTCCATGCATCTGCCTGGTGTCACAGGTGTTCACTGCCCGGGGGAAGTCCGCTAATTACCTCATCTGTCCAGGGGGATGCACTAGATGCTACCTGCGTTTCCAGCCCAACCCCCGCCTTTCCCCGGAAGCCCGCATAATTGTCACTCTGGGAAGACACGCGGAGGGTTCCTAGGAGATCCCAGGCTCTGCAGACAGAGGACGGAACCTCGCCACACTCAGAATTCCGGAACGCGGCCGAGTGGTTGGGGGATGTTTGGGGCAACACTCCACGCAGCTTCCTGCTGTCACAGGTGTTCCCTGGCAGGGGGAAGTCCGCTAATTACCTCATCTGTCTAGGGGGTGACTCTAGATGCTACCTCCGTTTCCAGCCCAACCCCCGACTTTCCCCAGAAGCCCGCAAAAGCGTCAATCGGGGAAGACACGCGGTGGGCTCCTAGGAGATCACAGGCGCTGCAGACAGAGGACGGAACCTAGCAACACTCAGAATCCCTTAACGCGGCCTAGTGAGATGGGGAGGTTTGGGGCCGCCCTCCACGCAGCTGCCTGGTTTCACAGGTGTTCCCTGGCAGGGGGAATTCCGCTAATTACCTGATCTGTCCAGGGGGAGGCACTAGAAGCTACCTGCATTTCCAGCACAACCCCCGCCTTTCCCTGGCAGCCCGCATTAGGAGACACTCCTGGAAGACACGCGGAGGGCTCCTAGGAGATCCCAGGTGCTGCAGACTGAGGACGGAACCTCGCCACACTCAGAAATCTGGAACGCGGCGTATTGGTTTGGGGAGTTTTGGGGCCACATTCCACGCCGCTGCCTGGTGTCAAAGGGGTTCCCTGGCAGGGGGAAGTCCGCTAAATACCTCATCTGTCCACGGGGAGGCACTAGATGCTACCTGCATTTCCAGCACAACCCCCTCTTTCCCCGGCAGCCCGCACTAGGAGACACTCGGGTAAGACAAGCAGAGGGCTCCTAGGAGATCCCAGGCGCTGCAGACAGAGGACGGAACCTCGACACACTCAGAAATCCGGAACGCGGCCTAGTGTTTTGGGGAGGTTTGGGGCCGCCCTCCATGCATCTGCCTGGTGTCACAGGTTTTCACTGCCCGGGGGTATTCCGCTAAATACCTCATCTGTCCAGGGGGAGGCACTAGTTGCTACCTGCGTTTCCAGCCCAACCCCCGCCTTTCCACGGAAGCCCGCATAAGTGTCACTCTGGGAAGACACGCGGAGGGTTCCTAGGAGATCCCAGGCTCTGCAGACAGAGGACGGAACCTCGACACACTCAGAAATCCGGAACGCGGCCTAGTGTTTTGGGGAGGTTTGGGGCCGCCCACCCTGCATCTGCCTGGTGTCACAGGTTTTCACTGCCCGGGGGAATTCCGCTAATTACCTCATCTGTCCAGGGGGAGGCACTAGATGCTACCTGCTTTTCCAGCACAACACCCGCCTTTCCCCGGAAGCCCGCATAATTATCTACTCTGGGAGGACACGCGGAGGGTTCCTAGGAGATCCCAGGCGCTGCAGACATAGGACGCATCCTCGCCACACTCAGAATTCTGAAACGCGGCCGACTGGTTGGGGGAGGTTTGGGGCAAAATTCCACGCAGCCGCCTGGTGTCACAGGAGTTCCCTGGCAGAGGGAAGTCCGCTAATTACCTCATCGGTCTAGGGGGTGGCACTTGATGCTACCTGCGTTTCCAGCCCAACCCCCCGCCTTTCCCCGGAAGCCCGCATAAGTGTCACTCGGGGAAGACACGCGAAGGGCTCCTAGGAGATCCCAGGCGCTGCAGACAGAGGACGGAACCTCGCCACACTCAGAATTCCGGAACGAGGCTGAGTGGGTTGGGGAGGTTTGGGGCCGCCCTCCACGCAGCTGCCTTGTGTCACAGGTGTTCCCTGGCAGGGGGAAGTCCAATAATTACCTCATCTGTCCAAGGGGAGGCACTAGATGCTACCTGCATTTCCAGAACAACCACCGCCATTCCCCGGCAGCCCGCACTAGGAGGCAGTCGGGGAAGACACGCGGAGGGTTTCTATGAGATCCCAGGCACAGCAGACGGAGGACGGAACCTCGCCACACTCAGAAATCTAGAACGTGGCCTAGTGTTTTGGTGAGGTTTGGGGCCGCCATCCATGCATCTGCCTCGTGTCACAGGTTTTCAGTGCCAGGGGGAAGTCCGCTAATTACCTCATCTGTCCACGGGGAGGCACTAGATGCTACCTTCTTTTCCAGCCCAACCCCCGCCTTTCCCCGGAAGCCCGCATAAGTGTCATTCTGGGAAAACACACGGAGGGTTCCTAGGAGATCCCAGGCGCTGCAGACAGAGGACGGAACCTCGCCACACTCAGAATTCCGGAACGCGGCCTAGTGGTTGGGGGATGTTTGGGGCAATACACCACGCAGCTGCGTGGTGTCACAGGTGTTCCCTGGCAGGGGGAAGTCCGCTAATTACCTGATATGTGCAGGGGGAGGCACTAGATGCTACCTGCATTTCCAGCCCAACCCACGCCTTTCCCCGGAATCCCGCATAAAAGTCACTCGGGGAAGATACGCAGAGGGCTCCTAGGAGATCCCAGGCGCTGCAGATGTAGGACGGAACCTCGCCACACTCAGAAATCCGGAACGCGGCCGAGTGGGTGTGGGAGGTTTGGGGCCGTCCTCCATGCAGCTGGATGATGTCACAGGTGTTCCCTGGCAGGGGGAATTCCGCTAATTTCCTCATCTGTCCACGTTGAGGCACTAGAAGCTACCTGCATTTCCAGCACAACCCCCGACATTCCCCGGCAGCCCGCACTAGGAGACACTCGGGGAAGACAAGCGGAGGGCTCCTAGGAGATCCCAGGCGCTGCAGATGTAGGACGGAACCTCGCCACACTCAGAAATCCGGAACGCTGCCGAGTGGGTGTGGGAGGTTTGGGGCCGTCCTCCATGCAGCTGGATGGTGTCACAGGTGTTCCCTGGCAGGGGGAAGTCCGCTAATTCCCTCATCTGTCCAGGGGGAGGCACTAGATGCTACCTGCATTTCCAGCACAACCCCCTCCTTTCCCCGGCAGTCCGCACTAAGAGAAACTCGGGGAAGACACGCGGAGGGCTCGTAGGAGATCCCAGGCGCTGCAGACGGAGAACGGAACCTCGCCACACTCAGAAATCCGGAACGGGGCCTTGTGGGTTCGGGAGGTTTGGTGCCGCCTTCCACGCAGCTGCCTGGTTTCACAGGTGTTCCCTGGCATGGGGAATTCCGCTAATTCCCTCATCTGTCCAGGGGGAGGCACTAGAGGCTACCTGCATTTCCAGAACACCCCCCTCCTTTCCCCGGCAGCCCGCACCTGGAGACACTCGGGGAAGACACGCGGAGGGCTCCTAGGAGATCCTAGGCGCTGCAGACGGAGGACGGAACTTCGCCACACTCAGAATTCCGGAACGAGTCCGAGTGGTTTGTGGAGGTTGGGGCCGCCCTCCATGCATCTGCCTGGTGTCACAGGTTTTCACTTCCCGGGTGAAATCCGCTAATTACCTCATCTGTCCAGGGGGAGGCACTAGATGCTACCTACGTTTCCAGCCCAACCCCCGCCTTTCCCGGAAGCCCGCATAATTGTCAATCTGGGAGGACACGCAGAGGATTCCTAGGAGATCCCAGGCGCTGCTGACATAGGACGAAACCTCGCCACACTCATAATTTCGAAACTCGGCCGACTGGTTGGGGGAGGTTTGGGGCATCCCTCCATCCAGCTGCCTGGTGTCACAGGTGTTCCCTTGCAGAAGGAAGTCCGCTAATTACCTCATCTGTCTAGGGGGTGGCACTAGATGCTTCCTGCATTTCCAGCCCAACCCACGCCTTTCCCCGGAAGCCCGCATAAAAGTCACTCGGGGAAGATACGCGGAGGGCTCCTAGGAGATCCCAGGCGCTGCAGACAGAGGATGGATCCTCGCCACACTCAGAAATCCGGAACGCGGCCTAGTGGGTTGGGGAATTTTGGGGCCGCCCACCACGCAGTTGCCTGGTGTCACAGGTGTTCCCTGGCAGGGGGAAGTCCACAAATTATCTGATCTCTCCAGGGGGAGGCACTAGATGCTACCTGCAATTCCAGCCCAAGCCCCGCCATTCCCCGGCAGCCCGCACTTGGAGACAATCGGGGAAGACACGAGGATGTTTCCTAGGAGATCCCAGGCGCTGCAGACAAAGGACGGAACCTCGCCACACTCAGAAATCCGGAACGCGGCCGAGTGAGTGGGGGAGGTTTGGGGCCGCACTCCACGCAGCTGCCTGGTGTCACTGGTGTTACCTGGCAGGTGGAAGTCCGCTAATTACCTCATCAGTCGAAGGGGAGGCACTAGATGCTACCTGCATTTCCAGCACAACCCCCTCTTTCCCCGGCAGCCCGCACTAGGAGGCACTAGGGGAAGACACGCGGAGGGCTCCTAGGTGTTCCCAGGCGCTGCAGACAGAGGACGGAACCTCGCCACACTAAAAAATCCGGAACGCGGCCTAGTGGTTGGGGGATGTTTGGGGCAATACACCACGCAGCTGCGTGGTGTCACAGGTGTTCCCTGGCAGGGGGAAGTCCGCTAATTTCCTCATCTGTCCACGTTGAGGCACTAGAAGCTACCTGCATTTCCAGCACAACCCCCGCCATTCCCCGGCAGCCCGCACTAGGAGACACTCGGGGAAGACAAGCGGAGGGCTCCTAGGAGATCCCAGGCGCTGCAGATGTAGGACGGAACCTCGCCACACTCAGAAATCCGGAACGCGGCCGAGTGGGTGTGGGAGGTTTGGGGCCGTCCTCCATGCAGCTGGATGGTGTCACAGGTGTTCCCTGGCAGGGGGAAGTCCGCTAATTCCCTCATCTGTCCAGGGGGAGGCACTAGATGCTACCTGCATTTCCAGCACAACCCCCTCCTTTCCCCGGCAGTCCGCACTAAGAGAAACTCGGGGAAGACACGCGGAGGGCTCGTAGGAGATCCCAGGCGCTGCAGACGGAGGACGGAACCTCGCCACACTCAGAAATCCGGAACGGGGCCTTGTGGGTTCGGGAGGTTTGGTGCCGCCTTCCACGCAGCTGCCTGGTTTCACAGGTGTTCCCTGGCATGGGGAATTCCGCTAATTCCCTCATCTGTCCAGGGGGAGGCACTAGAGGCTACCTGCATTTCCAGAACACCCCCCTCCTTTCCCCGGCAGCCCGCACCTGGAGACACTCGGGGAAGACACGCGGAGGGCTCCTAGGAGATCCCAGGCGCTGCAGACGGAGTACGGAACTTCGCCACACTCAGAATTGCGGAACGAGTCCGAGTGGTTTGTGGAGGTTGGGGCCGCCCTCCATGCATCTGCCTGGTGTCACAGGTTTTCACTTCCCGGGTGAAATCCGCTAATTACCTCATCTGTCCAGGGGGAGGCACTAGATGCTACCTACGTTTCCAGCCCAACCCCCGCCTTTCCCGGAAGCCCGCATAATTGTCAATCTGGGAGGACACGCGGAGGATTCCTAGGAGATCCCAGGCGCTGCTGACATAGGACGAAACCTCGCCACACTCATAATTTCGAAACTCGGCCGACTGGTTGGGGGAGGTTTGGGGCATCCCTCCATCCAGCTGCCTGGTGTCACAGGTGTTCCCTTGCAGAAGGAAGTCCGCTAATTACCTCATTTGTCTAGGGGGTGGCACTAGATGCTTCCTGCATTTCCAGCCCAACCCACGCCTTTCCCCGGAAGCCCGCATAAAAGTCACTCGGGGAAGATACGCGGAGGGCTCCTAGGAGATCCCAGGCGCTGCAGACAGAGGATGGATCCTCGCCACACTCAGAAATCCGGAACGCGGCCTAGTGGGTTGGGGAATTTTGGGGCCGCCCAGCACGCAGTTGCCTGGTGTCACAGGTGTTCCCTGGCAGGGGGAAGTCCACAAATTATCTGATCTCTCCAGGGGGAGGCACTAGATGCTACCTGCATTTCCAGCACAACCCCCTCTTTCCCCGGCAGCCCGCTCTAGGAGGCACTAGGGGAAGACACGCGGAGGGCTCCTAGGTGTTCCCAGGCGCTGCAGACAGAGGACGGAACCTCGCCACACTCAGAATTCGGGAACGCGGCCTAGTGGGTTGGGGAGGTTTGGGGCCGCCCTCCACGCAGCTGCCTGGTGTCGCAGGTGTTCCCTGGCAGGAGGAATTCCGCTAGTACCTCATCTGTCCAGGGGGAGGCACTAGATGCTACCTCCGTTTCCAGCCCAACTCGCGCCTTTTCCCTGAAGCCCGCATAAGTGTCACTCGGGGAAGACACGCGGAGGGCTCCTAGGAGATCCCAGGCGCTGCAGAATGATTACGGAACCTCGCCACACTCAGAATTCCGGAACGCGGCCGAGTGGGTGGGTGAGGTTTGGGGTCGCCCTCCACGCAGGTGCCTGGTGTCACAGGTGTTCCCTGGCTGGGGCAAGTCCGCTAATTATCTCATTTGTCCAGGGGGAGGCACTAGATGCTACCAGCATTTCCAACACAACACCCGCGTTTCCCCGGCAGCCCGCACTTGGAGACACTCGGGGAAGACACGCGCAGGGCTCCTAGGAGATCCCAGGCGCTGCTGACAGAGGACGGAACCTCGCCACACTCAGAATTTCGGAAGGCGGCCGAGTGGGTTGGGGAGGTTTGGGGCCGCCCTCCACGAAGCTGCCTGGTGTCACAGGTGTTCCCTGGCAGGAGGATTTCCGCTAATTACCTCATGTGTCCAGGGGAAGGCACTAGAGACTACCTGCATTTTCAGCCCATCCCCCGCATTCCCCGGCAGCCGGCACTAGGAGATACTCTGGGAATACACTCGGAGGGCTCCTAGGATATTCAAGGCGCTGCAGACCGAGGAGGAACTTCGCCACACTCAGAATTCCGGAATGCGGCCGACTGGGTGGGGGAGATTTGGGGCAGCCTTAATCGTAGCTGCCTGGTTTCACAGGTGTTCCCTGGCAGGGGGAAGTCCGCAAATTACCTTATTAATCCAGGGTTCGGCACTAGATGCTACCTGCATTTCCAGCACAACCCCCGCATTTCCCCGGCAGCCCCCAGTAGGAGACACTCGGGGAAGACACGCGGAGGGCTCCTAGGAGATCCCAGTCGCTGCAGACGGAGGACGGAACCTCGCCACACTCAGAAATCCGGAACGGGGCCTAGTGGGTTCGGGAGGTTTGGTGCCGCCTTCCACGCAGCTGCCTGGTTTCACAGGTGTTCCCTGGCAGGGGGAATTCCGCTAATTATCTGATTTGTCCAGGGGGAGGCAATAGATGCTACCTGCATTTCCAGCCCAACCCCCGCAATTCCCCGTCCGTCCGCACGAGGATACACTCGGGGAAGACACACGGAAGGCTCATAGGAGATCCCAGTTGCTGCAAACAAAGGACGGAACCTCGCCACACTCAGAATTCGGGAACGCGGCCTAGTGGGTTGGGGAGGTTTGGGGCCGCCCTCCACGCAGCTGCCTGGTGTCGCAGGTGTTCCCTGGCAGGAGGAATTCCGCTAGTACCTCATCTGTCCAGGGGGAGGCACTAGATGCTACCTCCGTTTCCAGCCCAACTCACGCCTTTTCCCTGAAGCCCGCATAAGTGTCACTCGGGGAAGACACGCGGAGGGCTCCTAGGAGATCCCAGGCGCTGCAGAATGATTACGGAACCTCGCCACACTCAGAATTCCGGAACGCGGCCGAGTGGGTGGGTGAGGTTTGGGGTCGCCCTCCACGCAGGTGCCTGGTGTCACAGGTGTTCCCTGGCTGGGGCAAGTCCGCTAATTATCTCATTTGTCCACGGGGAGGCACTAGATGCTACCAGCATTTCCAACACAACACCCGCGTTTCCCCGGCAGCCCGCACTTGGAGACACTCGGGGAAGACACGCGCAGGGCTCCTAGGAGATCCCAGGCGCTGCTGACAGAGGACGGAACCTCGCCACACTCAGAATTTCGGAAGGCGGCCGAGTGGGTTGGGGAGGTTTGGGGCCGCCCTCCACGAAGCTGCCTGGTGTCACAGGTGTTCCCTGGCAGGAGGATTTCCGCTAATTACCTCATGTGTCCAGGGGAAGGCACTAGAGACTACCTGCATTTTCAGCCCATCCCCCGCATTCCCCGGCAGCCGGCACTAGGAGATACTCTGGGAATACACTCGGAGGGCTCCTAGGATATTCAAGGCGCTGCAGACCGAGGAGGAACTTCGCCACACTCAGAATTCCGGAATGCGGCCGACTGGGTGGGGGAGATTTGGGGCAGCCTTAATCGTAGCTGCCTGGTTTCACAGGTGTTCCCTGGCAGGGGGAAGTCCGCAAATTACCTTATTAATCCAGGGTTCGGCACTAGATGCTACCTGCATTTCCAGCACAACCCCCGCATTTCCCCGGCAGCCCCCAGTAGGAGACACTCGGGGAAGACACGCGGAGGGCTCCTAGGAGATCCCAGTCGCTGCAGACGGAGGACGGAACCTCGCCACACTCAGAAATCCGGAACGGGGCCTAGTGGGTTCGGGAGGTTTGGTGCCGCCTTCCACGCAGCTGCCTGGTTTCACAGGTGTTCCCTGGCAGGGTGAAGTCCGCTAATTACCTCATTTTTCCAGGGGGAGGCACTAGATGCTACCTGCGTTTCCAGGCCAACCCCCGCCTTTCCCGGAAGCCCGCATAATTGTCAATCTGGGAGGACACGCGGATGGTTCCTAGGAGATCCCAGGCGCTGCAGACATAGGACGAAACCTCGCCACACTCATAATTCCGAAACTCGGCCGACTGGTTGGGGGAGGTTTGGGGCAACCCTCCACGCAGCTGCCTGGTGTCACAGGTGTTCCCTTGCAGAAGGAAGTCCGCTAATTACCTCATCTGTCTAGGGGGTGGCACTAGATGCTACCTGCTTTTCCAGCCCAACCCCCGCCTTTCCCCGGAAGCCCGCATAAGAATCACTCGGGGAAGATACGCGGAGTGCTCCAAGGAGATCCCATGCGCTGCAAACAGAGGACGGAACCTCGCCACTCTCAGAATTCCGGAACGAGGCCGAGTGGGTTGGGGAGTTTTGGGGATGCCTAAACACAGCTGCCTGGTGTCACAGGTGTTCCCTGGCAGGGGGAAGTCAGCTAATTACCTATCTGTCCAGTTGGAGGCACTAGATGCTACCTGCATTTCCAGCCCAACCCCCTCTTTTCCCAGGCAGCCAGCACTAAGAGTCACTCGGGGAAGACAGGCGGAGGGCTCCTAGGAGATCCCAGGGGTTCCAGACAGAGGACGGAACTTCGCCACACTAAAAAATCCGGAACGTGACCTAGTGGGTTGGGAAGGTTTGAGGCCGCCCTCCACGCAGCTGCCTGGTGTCGCAGGTGTTCCCTGGCAGGAGGAATTCCGCTAAGTACCTCATCGGTCCAGGGGGAGGCTCTAGATGCTACCTGCGTTTCCAGCCCAACCCCCGCCATTTCCCGGCAGCCCGCAAAAAGAGACACTCGGGGAAGACACGCGGAGGGCTCATAGGAGATCCCAGGCGCTGCAGACAGAGGACGGAACCTCGCCAAACTAAGAAATCCGGAACGCGGCCGACTGGGTGGGGGAGATTTGGGGCAGCCTTAATCGTAGCTGCCTGGTTTCACAGGTGTTCCCTGGCAGGGGGAAGTCGGCAAATTACCTTATTAATCCAGGGTTGGACACTAGATGCTACCTGCATTTCCAGCACAACCCCCGCATTTCCCCGGCAGCCCCCAGGAGGAGACACTCGGGGAAGACACGCGGAGGGCTCCTAGGAGTTCCCAGGCGCTGCAGACAGAGGACGGAAGCTCGCCACACTCAGAATTCTGGAACGAGGCCGAGTGGGTGGGTTAGCTTTGTGGCCAAACTCCACATAGCTGCCTGGTGTCACAGGTGTTCCTGGGAAGGCGAGTCCGCTAATTACCTGATCTGTCCAGGGGGAGGCACTAGATGCTACCTGCATTTCCAGCGCAAACCCCTCCTATTCCCGGCAGCCCGCATTAGGAGATACTCGAGGAAGACACGCGGAGGGCTCTTAGGAGACCCCAGTTTCTGCAGACATAGGACGGAACCTCGCCAAACTCAGAATTCCGGAATGCGGCCGTATGCGTGGGGGAGATTTGGGGCCGCGCTCCACACATGTGCCTGGTGTCACAGGTGTTCCCTGGCAGGGGGAATTCCGCTAATTACCTCATCTGTCCAGGTCGAGGCACTAGAGGCTACCTGCATTTCCAGCCCAACCCCCTTCTTTCCCCGGCAGCCCCCAGTAGGAGACACTCGGGGAAGACACGCGGAGGGCTCCTAGGAGATCCCAGGCGCTGCAGACAGAGGACGGAACTTCGCAACACTGAGAATTCCGGAACGCAGCCGAGTGGGTGAGTGAGGTTTGGGGCCGCCCTTCACGCAGCTGCCTGGGGTCACAGGTGTACCCTGTCAGGGGGAAATTCGCTAATTACCTGATCTGTCCAGGGAGAGGCACTAGAGGTTACCTGAATTTCCAGGCCAACCCCCGACTTTCCCCGGCAGCACGCACTAGGAGGCACTCGGGGAAGACACGCGGAGGGCTCCTAGGAGATCCTAGGCGCTGCAGAGAGAGGACGGAACCTCGCCACACTCAGAAATCCGGAAAGCGACCGAGTGAGTTGGGGAGGACTGGGGCCGCCCTCAACGCAGCTACCTGGTGTCACAGGTGTTCCCTGGCAGGGAAAGTCCGCTAATTACCTGATCTGTCCGGGGGTAGGCACTTGATGCTACCTGCATTTCCATCCCAACCACCGCCTTCCCCCGGCAGCCCGCAATAGGATACACTCGGGGAAGACACGCGGATGGCTCCTATGAGATCCAGGCGCCGCACACAGAGGACGGAACCTCCACAGACTCAGAAATCTAGAACGCGGCCGAGTGGGTTGTGGAGATTTTGTGCCACCCTCCAGGCAGCTGCCTTGTGTCACAGGTGTTCCCTGGCAGGGGGAATTCCGCTAATTACCTCATCGGTCCAGGGGAAGGCACTAGATTCTACCTGAGTTTCCAGCATAACTCCCGCATTTTCCCGGCAGCCCGCACTAGGAGACACTCGGGGAAGACAGGCGGAGGGCTCCTAGGGGATCCCAGGCGCTACAGACAGAGGACTGAGCCTCGCCACACTCAGAATTGCGGAACGCGGCTGAGTGTGTAGGGGAGGTTTGGGGCCGGCCTACCCGCAGCAGCCTGGTGTCACAGGTGTTCCCTGGCAGGGGGAAGTCCGCTAATTATCTCATTTGTCCACGGGGAGGCACTAGATGCTACCAGCATTTCCAACACAACACCCGCGTTTCCCCGGCAGCCCGCACTTGGAGACACTCGGGGAAGACACGCGCAGGGCTCCTAGGAGATCCCAGGCGCTGCTGACAGAGGACGGAACCTCGCCACACTCAGAATTTCGGAAGGCGGCCGAGTGGGTTGGGGAGGTTTGGGGCCGCCCTCCACGAAGCTGCCTGGTGTCACAGGTGTTCCCTGGCAGGAGGATTTCCGCTAATTACCTCATGTGTCCAGGGGAAGGCACTAGAGACTACCTGCATTTTCAGCCCATCCCCCGCATTCCCCGGCAGCCGGCACTAGGAGATACTCTGGGAATACACTCGGAGGGCTCCTAGGATATTCAAGGCGCTGCAGACCGAGGAGGAACTTCGCCACACTCAGAATTCCGGAATGCGGCCGACTGGGTGGGGGAGATTTGGGGCAGCCTTAATCGTAGCTGCCTGGTTTCACAGGTGTTCCCTGGCAGGGGGAAGTCCGCAAATTACCTTATTAATCCAGGGTTCGGCACTAGATGCTACCTGCATTTCCAGCACAACCCCCGCATTTCCCCGGCAGCCCCCAGTAGGAGACACTCGGGGAAGACACGCGGAGGGCTCCTAGGAGATCCCAGTCGCTGCAGACGGAGGACGGAACCTCGCCACACTCAGAAATCCGGAACGGGGCCTAGTGGGTTCGGGAGGTTTGGTGCCGCCTTCCACGCAGCTGCCTGGTTTCACAGGTGTTCCCTGGCAGGGTGAAGTCCGCTAATTACCTCATTTTTCCAGGGGGAGGCACTAGATGCTACCTGCGTTTCCAGGCCAACCCCCGCCTTTCCCGGAAGCCCGCATAATTGTCAATCTGGGAGGACACGCGGATGGTTCCTAGGAGATCCCAGGCGCTGCAGACATAGGACGAAACCTCGCCACACTCATAATTCCGAAACTCGGCCGACTGGTTGGGGGAGGTTTGGGGCAACCCTCCACGCAGCTGCCTGGTGTCACAGGTGTTCCCTTGCAGAAGGAAGTCCGCTAATTACCTCATCTGTCTAGGGGGTGGCACTAGATGCTACCTGCTTTTCCAGCCCAACCCACGCCTTTCCCCGGAAGCCCGCATAAGAATCACTCGGGGAAGATACGCGGAGTGCTCCAAGGAGATCCCATGCGCTGCAAACAGAGGACGGAACCTCGCCACACTCAGAATTCCGGAACGAGGCCGAGTGGGTTGGGGAGTTTTGGGGATGCCTAAACACAGCTGCCTGGTGTCACAGGTGTTCCCTGGCAGGGGGAAGTCAGCTAATTACCTATCTGTCCAGTTGGAGGCACTAGATGCTACCTGCATTTCCAGCCCAACCCCCTCTTTTCCCAGGCAGCCAGCACTAAGAGTCACTCGGGGAAGACAGGCGGAGGGCTCCTAGGAGATCCCAGGGGTTGCAGACAGAGGACGGAACTTCGCCACACTAAAAAATCCGGAACGTGACCTAGTGGGTTGGGAAGGTTTGAGGCCGCCCTCCACGCAGCTGCCTGGTGTCGCAGGTGTTCCCTGGCAGGAGGAATTCCGCTAAGTACCTCATCGGTCCAGGGGGAGGCTCTAGATGCTACCTGCGTTTCCAGCCCAACCCCCGCCATTTCCCGGCAGCCCGCAAAAAGAGACACTCGGGGAAGACACGCGGAGGGCTCATAGGAGATCCCAGGCGCTGCAGACAGAGGACGGAACCTCGCCAAACTAAGAAATCCGGAACGCGGCCGACTGGGTGGGGGAGATTTGGGGCAGCCTTAATCGTAGCTGCCTGGTTTCACAGGTGTTCCCTGGCAGGGGGAAGTCGGCAAATTACCTTATTAATCCAGGGTTGGACACTAGATGCTACCTGCATTTCCAGCACAACCCCCGCATTTCCCCGGCAGCCCCCAGGAGGAGACACTCGGGGAAGACACGCGGAGGGCTCCTAGGAGTTCCCAGGCGCTGCAGACAGAGGACGGAAGCTCGCCACACTCAGAATTCTGGAACGAGGCCGAGTGGGTGGGTTAGCTTTGTGGCCAAACTCCACATAGCTGCCTGGTGTCACAGGTGTTCCTGGGAAGGCGAGTCCGCTAATTACCTGATCTGTCCAGGGGGAGGCACTAGATGCTACCTGCATTTCCAGCGCAAACCCCTCCTATTCCCGGCAGCCCGCATTAGGAGATACTCGAGGAAGACACGCGGAGGGCTCTTAGGAGACCCCAGTTTCTGCAGACATAGGACGGAACCTCGCCAAACTCAGAATTCCGGAATGCGGCCGTATGCGTGGGGGAGATTTGGGGCCGCGCTCCACACATGTGCCTGGTGTCACAGGTGTTCCCTGGCAGGGGGAATTCCGCTAATTACCTCATCTGTCCAGGTCGAGGCACTAGAGGCTACCTGCATTTCCAGCCCAACCCCCTTCTTTCCCCGGCAGCCCCCAGTAGGAGACACTCGGGGAAGACACGCGGAGGGCTCCTAGGAGATCCCAGGCGCTGCAGACAGAGGACGGAACTTCGCAACACTGAGAATTCCGGAACGCAGCCGAGTGGGTGAGTGAGGTTTGGGGCCGCCCTTCACGCAGCTGCCTGGGGTCACAGGTGTACCCTGTCAGGGGGGAAATTCGCTAATTACCTGATCTGTCCAGGGAGAGGCACTAGAGGTTACCTGAATTTCCAGGCCAACCCCCGACTTTCCCCGGCAGCACGCACTAGGAGGCACTCGGGGAAGACACGCGGAGGGCTCCTAGGAGATCCTAGGCGCTGCAGAGAGAGGACGGAACCTCGCCACACTCAGAAATCCGGAAAGCGACCGAGTGAGTTGGGGAGGACTGGGGCCGCCCTCAACGCAGCTACCTGGTGTCACAGGTGTTCCCTGGCAGGGAAAGTCCGCTAATTACCTGATCTGTCCGGGGGTAGGCACTTGATGCTACCTGCATTTCCATCCCAACCACCGCCTTCCCCCGGCAGCCCGCAATAGGATACACTCGGGGAAGACACGCGGATGGCTCCTATGAGATCCAGGCGCCGCACACAGAGGACGGAACCTCCACAGACTCAGAAATCTAGAACGCGGCCGAGTGGGTTGTGGAGATTTTGTGCCACCCTCCAGGCAGCTGCCTTGTGTCACAGGTGTTCCCTGGCAGGGGGAATTCCGCTAATTACCTCATCGGTCCAGGGGAAGGCACTAGATTCTACCTGAGTTTCCAGCATAACTCCCGCATTTTCCCGGCAGCCCGCACTAGGAGACACTCGGGGAAGACAGGCGGAGGGCTCCTAGGGGATCCCAGGCGCTACAGACAGAGGACTGAGCCTCGCCACACTCAGAATTGCGGAACGCGGCTGAGTGTGTAGGGGAGGTTTGGGGCCGGCCTACCCGCAGCAGCCTGGTGTCACAGGTGTTCCCTGGCAGGGGGAAGTCCGCTAATTACCTCATTGGTCCAGGGGTAGGCACTAGATTCTACCTGAATTTCCAGCATTACTCCCGCATTTCCCCGGCAGCCCACACTAGGAGACACTCGGGGAATACACGCGGAGGGCTCCTAGGAGGTCCCAGGCGCTGCAGACAGAGGACGGAAGCTCGCAACACTCAGAATTCCGGAACGCGTCCGAGTGGGTGGGGTAGCTTTGGGGCCAACCTCCACATAGCTGCCTGGTGCCACAGATGTTCCCTGGCAGGGGGAAGTCCACTAATTACCTATCTGTCCAGTTGGAGGCAGTAGATGCTACCTGCATTTCCAGCCCAACCCCCGCTTTTCCCAGGAAGCCAGCACTAGGAGACACTCGGGGAAGACAGGCGGAGGGCTCCTAGGAGATCCCAGGCGCTGCAGACAGAGGACGGAACCTCGCCACACTAAAAAATCCGGAACGCGACCTAGTGGGTTGGGGAGGTTTGAGGCCGCTCTCCACGCAGCTGCCTGGTGTCACAGGTGTTCCCTAGCAGGGGGAAGTTAGCTAAGTACCTCATCGGTGCAGGGGGAGGCACTAGATGCTACTGAATTTGCAGCCCAACCCCCGCCTTTCCCCGGCAGCCCGCACTAGGAGACACTCGGGGAAGACACGCTCAGGGCTCCTAGGAGATCCCAGGCGCTGCAGACTGAGGACGGAACCTCGCCAAACTCAGAAATCCGGAAAGAGGCCGAGTGGGTGGGGGAGGTTTGGGGACGCACACCACCCAACTGCCTGGTATCACAGGTGTTCCCTGGCAGGGGGAATTCCGCTAATTATCTGATCTGCCCAGGGGGAGGCACTAGATGCTACCTGCATTTCCAGCACAACCCCCGCAATTCCCCGGCAGTCCGCACGAGGATACACTCGAGGAATACACGCTCAGGGCTCCTAGGGGATCCCAGGCGCTGCAGACTGAGGACGGAACTTCGCCACACTCAGAATTCGGGAACGCGGCCTAGTGGGTTGGGGAGGTTTGGGGCCGCCCTCCACGCAGCTGCCTGGTGTCACTGGTGTTCCCTGGCAGGAGGAAGTCCGCTAGTACCTCATCAGTCCAGGGGGAGGCACTAGATGCTACATGCGTTTCCAGCCCAACTCCCGCCTTTTCCCTGAAGCCCGCTTAAGTGTCACTCGGGGAAGACACGCGTAGGGCTCCTAGGTGATCCCAGGCGCTACAGACAGAGGACGGAACCTCGTCACACTCAGAATTCCGGAACGCGGCCGAGAGGGTGGGGGAGATTTGGGGCCGCCCTCCACGAACTTGCCTGGTGTCACAGGTGTTCCCTGGCAGGGGGAAGTCCGCTAATTACCTCATCTGTCCAGGGGGAGGAACTAGATGCTACCTGCGTTTCCAGCCCAACCCCCGTCTTTCCCCGGCAACCCGCAAAATACTCACTCTGGGAAGACACTCGGAAGTCTCCTATGAGATCCCAGGCGCCGCACACAGAGGACGGAACCTCCACAGACTCAGAATTCCAGAACGCGTCCGAGTGGGTTGTGGTGATTTTGTGACATCCTCCAGGCAGTTGCCTTGTGTCACAGGTGTTCCCTGGCAGGGGGAAGTCCGCTAATTACCTCATCGGTCCAGGGGTAGGCACTAGATTCTACCTGAGTTTCCAGCATAACTCCCGCATTTTCCCGGCATCCCGCACTAGGAGACACTCGGGGAAGACACGCGGAGGGCTCCTAGGAGATCACAGGCGCCCCAACCTTAGGACGGAACCTATCCAAACTCAGAATTCCAGAACGCGGCCGAGTGGGTGGGGGAGATTTGGTGCCGCCCTCCACACAGCTGCCTGGTGTCACAGGTTTTAACTGGCAGGGGGAATTCCGCTAATTACCTCATCGGTCCAGGGGGAGGCTCTAGATGCTACCTGCGTTTCCAGCCCAACCCCCGCCATTCCCCGGCAGCCCGCAAAAGGAGACACTCGGGGAAGACACGCGGAGGGCTCATAGGAGATCCCAGGCGCTGCAGACAGGGGACTGAGCCTCGCCACACTCAGAAATCCGGAACGCGGCCGAGTGGGTGGGGGAGGTTTGGGGCCACCTCCACGCAGCTGCCTGGTGTCACAGGTGTTCCCTGGCAGGGGGAAGTCCGCTAATTACCTCACCTTTCGAAGGGGAGGCACTAGATGCTACCTGCATTTCCAGCACAACCCCCTTTTCCCCGGCAGCCCGCACTAGGAGGCACTCTGGGAAGACACGCGGAGGGCTCCTAGGAGTTCCCAGGCGCTGCAGACAGAGGACAGAACCTCGCCACACTAAAAAATCCGGAACGCGACCTAGTGGGTTGGGGAGGTTTGGGGCCAATCTCCACGCAGCTGCCTGGTGTCACAAGTGTTCCCTGGCAGGGGGAAGTCCGCTAAGTACCTCATCGGTCCAAGGGGAGGCACTAGATGCTACTGAATTTCCAGCCCAACCCCCGCCTTTCCCCGGCAGCCCGCACTAGGAGACACTCGGGGAAGACACGCTCAGGGCTCCTAGGAGATCCCAGGCGCTGCAGACTGAGGACGGAACCTCGCCAAACTCAGAAATCCGGAAAGCGGCCGAGTGGGTGGGGGAGGTTTGGGGACGCACTCCACCCAACTGCCTGGTATCACAGGTGTTCCCTGGCAGGGGGAAGTCCGCTAATTACCTCATCGGTCCAGGGGTAGGCACTAGATTCTACCTGAATTTCCAGCATTACTCCTGCATTTCCCCGGCAGCCCGCACGAGGATACACTCGGGGAATACACGCGGAGGGCTCCTAGGATGTCCCAGGCGCTGCAGACAGAGGACGGAAGCTCGCCACACTCAGAATTCCGGAACGCGGCCGAGTGGGTGGGGTAGCTTTGGGGCCAACTTCAACATAGCTGCCTGGTGTCACAGGTGTTCCCTGGCAAGGGGAAGTCCGCTAATTACCTATCGGTCCAGTTGGAGGCACTAGATGCTACCTGCATTTCCAGCGCAACCCCCGCTTATTCCCGGCAGCCCGCACTAGGAGACACTCGGTTAAGACACGCGGAGGGCTCCTAGGAGATCCCAGGCGCTGCAGTAAGAGGACGGAACCTCGTCACACTAAAAAATCCGGAACGTGACCTAGTGGGTTGGGAAGGTTTGAGGCCGCCATCCACGCAGCTGCCTGGTGTCGCAGGTGTTCCCTGGCAGGAGGAATTCCGCTAAGTACCTCATCGGTCCAGAGGGAGGCTCTAGATGCTACCTGCGTTTCCAGCCCAACCCCAGCCATTCCCCGGCAGCCCGCAAAAGGAGACACTCGGGGAAGACACGCGGAGGGCTCATAGGAGATCCCAGGCGCTGCAGACAGAGGACGGAACCTCGCCACACTCGGAAATCCGGAACGCGGCCGACTGGGTGGGGGAGATTTGGGGCAGCCTTAATCGTAGCTGCATGGTTTCACAGGTGTTCCCTGGCAGGGGGAAGTCCGCAAATTACCTTATTAATCCAGGGTTGGGCACTAGATGCTACCTGCATTTCCAGCACAAACCCCGCATTTCCCCAGCAGCCCCCAGTAGGAGACACTAGGGGAAGACACGCGGAGGGCTCCTAGGAGTTCCCTTGCGCTGCAGACAGAGGACGGAAGCTCGCCACACTCAGAATTCTGGAAAGCGGCCGAGTGGGTGGGGTAGCTTTGGGGCCAACCTCCACATAGCTGCCTCGTGTCACAGGTGTTCCCTGGCAAGGGGAGTCCGCTAATTACCTGATCTGTCCAGGGGGAGGCACTAGATGCTACCTGCATTTCCAGCGCAAACCCCTCCTATTCCCGGCAGCCCGCATTAGGAGATACTCGAGGAAGACACGCGGAGTGCTCTTAGGAGACCCCAGTTGCTGCAGACATAGGACGGAACCTCGCCAAACTCAGAATTCCGGAATGCGGCCGTATGCGTGGGGGAGATTTGGGGCCGCGCTCCACACATGTGCCTTGTGTCACAGGTGTTCCCTGGCAGGGGGAATTCCGCTAATTACCTCATCTGTCCAGGTGGAGGCACTAGAGGCTACCTGCATTTCCAGCCCAACCCCCTTCTTTCCCCGGCAGGCCCCAGTAGGAGACACTCCGGGAAGACACGCGGAGGGCTCCTAGGAGATCCCAGGCGCTGCAGACAGAGGACGGAACTTCGCAACACTGAGAATTCCGGAACGCGGCCGAGAGGGTGGGGGAGATTTGGGGCCGCCCTCCACGCAGTTGCCTGGTGTCACAGGTGTTCCCTGGCAGGGGGAATTCCGCTAATTACCTCATCGGTCCAGGGGGAGGCTCTAGATGCTACCTGCGTTTCCAGCCCAACCCCCGCCATTCCCCGGCAGCCCGCAAAAGGAGACACTCGGGGAAGACACGCGGAGGGCTCATAGGAGATCCCAGGCGCTGCAGACAGAGGACTGAGCCTCGCCACACTCAGAATTCCGGAATGCGGCCGAGAGGGTGTGGGAGATTTGGGGCCGCCCTCCACGCAGTTGCCTGGTGTCACAGGTGTTCCCTGGCAGGGGGAAGTCCGCTAATTACCTCATCTGCCCAGGGGGAGGCACTAGATGCTACCTGCTTTTCCAGCCCAACCCCCGCCTTTCCCCGACAGCCCGCATAATAGTCACTCGGGGAAGACATCGGAACTCTCCTATGAGATCCAGGCGCCGCACACAGAGGACGGAACATCCACAGACTCAGAAATCTAGAACGCGGCCGAGTGGGTTGTGGAGATTTTGTGCCACCCTCCAGGCAGCTGCCTTGTGTCACAGGTGTTCCCTGGCAGGGGGAATTCCGCTAATTACCTCATCTGTCCAGGTGGAGGTACTTGATGCTACCTGCATTTCCAGCCCAACCCCCGCCTTTCCCCGGCAGCCCGCACTAGGAAACACTCGGGGAAGACACGCGGTTGGCTCCTAGGGGATCCCAGGCGCTGCAGACAGAGGACTGAGCCTCGCCACACTCAGAATTGCGGAACACGGCCGAGTGTGTAGGGGAGGTTTCGGGCCAACCTCCCCGCAGCTGCCTGGTGTCACAGGTGTTCCCTGGCAGGGGGAAGTCCTCTAATTACCTCATCGGTCCAGGGGTAGGCACTAGATTCTACCTGAATTTCCAGCATTACTCCTGCATTTCCCCGGCAGCCCGCACTAGGATACACTCGGGGAATACACGCGGAGGGCTCCTAGGAGGTCCCAGGCGCTGCAGACAGAGGACGGAAGCTCGCCACACTCAGAATTCCGGAACTCGGCCGAGTGGGTGGGGTAGCTTTGGGGCCAACCTCCACATAGCTGCCTGGTGTCACAGGTGTTCCCTGGCAAGGGGAAGTCCGCTAATTACCTGATCTGTCCAGGGGGAGGCACTAGATGCTACCTGCATTTCCAGCTCAACCCCCGCATATTCCCGGCAGCCCGCACTAGGAGACACTCGGTTAAGACACGCAGAGGGCTCCTAGGAGATCCCAGGTGCTTCAGTAAGAGGACGGAACCTCGTCACACTAAGAATTCCGGAACGCGGCCGAGTGGGTGGTGTAGTTTTGGGGATGCATCCACACAGCTGCCTGGTGTCACAGGTGTTCCCTGGCAGGGGGAAGTCCTCTAATTACCTATCTGTCCTGTTGGATGCACTAGATGCTACCTGCATTTCCAGCCCAACCCCCGCTTTTCCCAGGCAGCCAGCACTAAGAGTCACTCGGGGAAGACACGCGGACGGCTCCTAGGACATCCCAGGCCCTGCAGACAGAGGACGGAACCTCGCCACACTAAAAAATCCGGAACGCGACCTAGTGGGTTGGGAAGGCTTGAGGCCGCCCTCCACGCAGCTGCCTGGTGTCGCAGGTGTTCCCTGGCAGGAGGAATTCCGCTAAGTACCTCATCGGTCCAGGGGGAGGCTCTAGATGCTACCTGCGTTTCCAGCCCAACCCCCGCCATTCCCCGGCAGCCCGCAAAAGGAGACACTCGGGGAAGACACGCGGAGGGCTCCTAGGAGATCCCAGGGGCTGCAGACTGAGGACTGAACATCCGCACTCTCAGATTTCCGGAACGAAGCCGAGTGGGCGGGGGAGATTTGGGGCCGCCCTTCACGCAGCTGCCTGGGGTCACAGGTGTTCCCTGTCAGGGGGAATTTCGCTAATTACCTGATCTGTCCAGGGAGAGGCACTAGAGGCTACCTGCATTTCCAGGCCAACCCCCGACTTTCCCCGGCAGCACGCACTAGGAGACACTCGGGGAAGACACGCGGAGGGCTCCTAGGAGATCCTAGGCGCTGCAGAGAGAGGACAGAACCTCGCCACACTCAGAAATCCAGAAAGCGACCGAGTGTTTTGGGGAGGACTGGGGCCGCCCTCAACGCAGCTACCTGGTGTCACAGGTGTTCCCTGGCAGGGAAAGTCCGCTAATTACCTGATCTGTCCAGGGGTAGGCACTTGATGCTACCTGCATTTCCATCCCAACCACCGCCTTCCCCCGGCAGCCCGCAATAGGATACACTCGGGGAAGACACGCGGATGGCTCCTATGAGATCCAGGCGCCGCACACAGAGGACGGAACCTCCACAGACTCAGAATTCCAGAACGCGTCCGAGTGGGTTGTGGTGATTTTGTGCCATCCTCCAGGCAGTTGCCTTGTGTCACAGGTGTTCCCTGGCAGGGGGAAGTCCGCTAATTACCTCATCGGTCAAGGGGTAGGCACTAGATTCTACCTGAGTTTCCAGCATAACTCCCGCATTTTCCCGGCATCCCGCACTAGGAGACACTCGGGGAAGACACGCGGAGGGCTCCTAGGAGATCACAGGCGCCGCAAACTTAGGACGGAACCTATCCAAACTCAGAATTCCAGAACGCGTCCGAGTGGGTGGGGGAGATTTGGGGCCGCCCACCACACAGCTGCCTGGTGTCACAGGTTTTAACTGGCAGGGGGAATTCCGCTCATTACCTCATCGGTCCAGGGGGAGGCTCTAGATGCTACCTGCGTTTCCAGCCCAACCCCCGCCATTCCCCGGCAGCCCGCAAAAGGAGACACTCGGGGAAGACACGCGGAGGGCTCATAGGAGATCCCAGGCGCTGCAGACAGAGGACTGAGCCTCGCCACACTCAGAAATCCGGAACGCGGCCGAGTGGGTGGGGGAGGTTTGGGGCCACCTCCACGCAGCTGCCTGGTGTCACAGGTGTTCCCTGGCAGGGGGAAGTCCGCTAATTACTTCACCTTTCGAAGGGGAGGCACTAGATGCTACCTGCATTTCCAGCACAATCCCCTTTTCCCCGGCAGCCCGCACTAGGAGGCACTCTGGGAAGACACGCGGAGGGCTCCTAGGAGTTCCCAGGCGCTGCAGACAGAGGACGGAACCTCGCCACACTAAAAAATCCGGAACGCAACCTAGTGGGTTGGGGAGGTTTGGGGCCAATCTCCACGCAGCTGCCTGGTGTCACAAGTGTTCCCTGGCAGGGGGAAGTCCGCTAAGTACCTCATCGGTCCAGGGGGAGGCACTAGATGCTACTGAATTTCCAGCCCAACCCCCGCCTTTCCCCGGCAGCCCGCACTAGGAGACACTCGGGGAAGACACGCTCAGGGCTCCTAGGAGATCCCAGGCGCTGCAGACTGAGGACGGAACCTCGCCAAACTCAGAAATCCGGAAAGCGGCTGAGTGGGTGGGGGAGGTTTGGGGACGCACTCCACCCAACTGCCTGGTATCACAGGTGTTCCCTGGCAGGGGGAAGTCCGCTAATTTCCTCATCGGTCCAGGGGTAGGCAGTAGATTCTACCTGAATTTCCAGCATTACTCCTGCATTTCCCCGGCAGCCCGCACGAGGATACACTCGGGGAATACACGCGGAGGGCTCCTAGGATGTCCCAGGCGCTGCAGACAGAGGACGGAAGCTCGCCACACTCAGAATTCCGGAACGCGGCCGAGTGGGTGGGGTAGCTTTGGGGCCAACTTCCACATAGCTGCCTGGTGTCACAGGTGTTCCCTGGCAAGGGGAAGTCCGCTAATTACCTATCGGTCCAGTTGGAGGCACTAGATGCTACCTGCATTTCCAGCGCAACCCCCGCTTATTCCCGGCAGCCCGCACTAGGAGACACTCGGTTAAGACACGCGGAGGGCTCCTAGGAGATCCCAGGCGCTGCAGTAAGAGGACGGAACCTCGTCACACTAAAAAATCCGGAACGTGACCTAGTGGGTTGGGAAGGTTTGAGGCCGCCCTCCACGCAGCTGCCTGGTGTCGCAGGTGTTCCCTGGCAGGAGGAATTCCGCTAAGTACCTCATCGGTCCAGAGGGAGGCTCTAGATGCTACCTGCGTTTCCAGCCCAACCCCCGCCATTCCCCGGCATCCCGCAAAAGGAGACACTCGGGGAAGACACGCGGAGGGCTCATAGGAGATCCCAGGCGCTGCAGACAGAGGACGGAACCTCGCCACACTCGGAAATCCGGAACGCGGCCGACTGGGTGGGGGAGATTAGGGGCAACCTTAATCGTATCTGCCTGGTTTCACAGGTGTTCCCTGGCAGGGGGAAGTCCGCAAATTACCTTATTAATCCAGGGTTGGGCACTAGATGCTACCTGCATTTCCAGCACAACCCCCGCATTTCCCCAGCAGCCCCCAGTAGGAGACACTAGGGGAAGACACGCGGAGGGCTCCTAGAAGTTCCCTTGCGCTGCAGACAGAGGACGGAAGCTCGCCACACTCAGAATTCTGGAAAGCGGCCGAGTGGGTGGGGTAGCTTTGGGGCCAACCTCCACATAGCTGCCTCGTGTCACAGGTGTTCCCTGGCAAGGGGAGTCCGCTAATTACCTGATCTCTCCAGGGGGAGGCACTAGATGCTACCTGCATTTCCAGCACAAACCCCTCCTATTCCCGGCAGCCCGCATTAGGAGATACTCGAGGAAGACACGCGGAGTGCTCTTAGGAGACCCCAGTTGCTGCAGACATAGGACGGAACCTCGCCAATCTCAGAATTCCGGAATGCGGCCGTATGCGTGGGGGAGATTTGGGGCAGCGCTCCACACATGTGCCTTGTGTCACAGGTGTTCCCTGGCAGGGGGAATTCCGCTAATTACCTCATCTGTCCAGGTGGAGGCACTAGAGGCTACCTGCATTTCCAGCCCAACCCCCTTCTTTCCCCGGCAGCCCCCAGTAGGAGACACTCGGGGAAGACACGCGGAGGGCTCCTAGGAGATCCCAGGCGCTGCAGACAGAGGACGGAACTTCGCAACACTGAGAATTCCGGAACGCGGCCGAGAGGGTGGGGGAGATTTGGGGCCGCCCTCCACGCCGTTGCCTGGTGTCACAGGTGTTCCCTGGCAGGGGGAATTCCGCTAATTACCTCATCGGTCCAGGGGGAGGCTCTAGATGCTACCTGCGTTTCCAGCCCAACCCCCGCCATTCCCCGGCAGCCCGCAAAAGGAGACACTCGGGGAAGACACGCGGAGGGCTCATAGGAGATCCCAGGCTCTGCAGACAGAGGACTGAGCCTCGCCACACTCAGAATTCCGGAACGCGGCCGAGAGGGTGTGGGAGATTTGGGGCCGCCCTCCACGCAGTTGCCTGGTGTCACAGGTGTTCCCTGGCAGGGGGAAGTCCGCTAATTACCTCATCTGCCCAGGGGGAGGCACTAGATGCTACCTGCTTTTCCAGCCCAACCCTCGCCTTTCCCCGACAGCCCGCATAATAGTCACTCGGGGAAGACATCGGAACTCTCCTATGAGATCCAGGCGCCGCACACAGAGGACGGAACATCCACAGACTCAGAAATCTAGAACGCGGCCGAGTGGGTTGTGGAGATTTTGTGCCACCCTCCAGGCAGCTGCCTTGTGTCACAGGTGTTCCCTGGCAGGGGGAATTCCGCTAATTACCTCATCTGTCCAGGTGGAGGTACTTGATGCTACCTGCATTTCCAGCCCAACCCCCGCCTTTCCCCGGCAGCCCGCACTAGGAAACACTCGGGGAAGACACGCGGATGGCTCCTAGGGGATCCCAGGCGCTGCAGACAGAGGACTGAGCCTCGCCACACTCAGAATTGCGGAACACGGCCGAGTGTGTAGGGGAGGTTTCGGGCCAACCTCCCCGCAGCTGCCTGGTGTCACAGGTGTTCCCTGGCAGGGGGAAGTCCTCTAATTACCTCATCGGTCCAGGGGTAGGCACTAGATTCTACCTGAATTTCCAGCATTACTCCTGCATTTCCCCGGCAGCCCGCACTAGGATACACTCGGGGAATACACGCGGAGGGCTCCTAGGAGGTCCCAGGCGCTGCAGACAGAGGACGGAAGCTCGCCACACTCAGAATTCCGGAACTCGGCCGAGTGGGTGGGGTAGCTTTGGGGCCAACCTCCACATAGCTGCCTGGTGTCACAGGTGTTCCCTGGCAAGGGGAAGTCCGCTAATTACCTGATCTGTCCAGGGGGAGGCACTAGATGCTACCTGCATTTCCAGCTCAACCCCCGCCTATTCCCGGCAGCCCGCACTAGGAGACACTCGGTTAAGACACGCGGAGGGCTCCTAGGAGATCCCAGGCGCTTCAGTAAGAGGACGGAACCTCGTCACACTAAGAATTCCGGAACGCGGCCGAGTGGGTGGTGTAGTTTTGGGGATGCATCCACACAGCTGCCTGGTGTCACAGGTGTTCCCTGGCAGGGGGAAGTCCTCTAATTACCTATCTGTCCTGTTGGATGCACTAGATGCTACCTGCATTTCCAGCCCAACCCCCGCTTTTCCCAGGCAGCCAGCACTAAGAGTCACTCGGGGAAGACACGCGGACGGCTCCTAGGACATCCCAGGCGCTGCAGACAGAGGACGGAACCTCGCCACACTAAAAAATCCGGAACGCGACCTAGTGTGTTGGGAAGGTTTGAGGCCGCCCTCCACGCAGCTGCCTGGTGTCGCAGGTGTTCCCTGGCAGGAGGAATTCCGCTAAGTACCTCATCGGTCCAGGGGGAGGCTCTAGATGCTACCTGCGTTTCCAGCCCAACCCCCGCCATTCCCCGGCAGCCCGCAAAAGGAGACACTCGGGGAAGACACGCGGAGGGCTCCTAGGAGATCCCAGGGGCTGCAGACTGAGGACTGAACATCCGCACTCTCAGATTTCCGGAACGAAGCCGAGTGGGCGGGGGAGATTTGGGGCCGCCCTTCACGCAGCTGCCTGGGGTCACAGGTGTTCCCTGTCAGGGGGAATTTCGCTAATTACCTGATCTGTCCAGGGAGAGGCACTAGAGGCTACCTGCATTTCCAGGCCAACCCCCGACTTTCCCCGGCAGCACGCACTAGGAGACACTCGGGGAAGACACGCGGAGGGCTCCTAGGAGATCCTAGGCGCTGCAGAGAGAGGACAGAACCTCGCCACACTCAGAAATCCGGAAAGCGACCGAGTGTGTTGGGGAGGACTGGGGCCGCCCTCAACGCAGCTACCTGGTGTCACAGGTGTTCCCTGGCAGGGAAAGTCCGCTAATTACCTGATCTGTCCAGGGGTAGGCACTTGATGCTACCTGCATTTCCATCCCAACCACCGCCTTCCCCCGGCAGCCCGCAATAGGATACACTCGGGGAAGACACGCGGATGGCTCCTATGAGATCCAGGCGCCGCACACAGAGGACGGAACCTCCACAGACTCAGAATTCCAGAACGCGTCCGAGTGGGTTGTGGTGATTTTGTGCCATCCTCCAGGCAGTTGCCTTGTGTCACAGGTGTTCCCTTGCAGGGGGAAATCCGCTAATTACCTCATCGGTCCAGGGGTAGGCACTAGATTCTACCTGAGTTTCCAGCATAACTCCCGCATTTTCCCGGCATCCCGCACTAGGAGACACTCGGGGAAGACACGCGGAGGGCTCCTAGGAGATCCCAGGCGCTGCAGACAGAGGATGGATCCTCGCCACACTCAGAAATCCGGAACGCGGCCTAGTGGGTTGGGGAATTTTGGGGCCGCCCAGCACGCAGTTGCCTGGTGTCACAGGTGTTCCCTGGCAGGGGGAAGTCCACAAATTATCTGATCTCTCCAGGGGGAGGCACTAGATGCTACCTGCATTTCCAGCACAACCCCCTCTTTCCCCGGCAGCCCGCTCTAGGAGGCACTAGGGGAAGACACGCGGAGGGCTCCTAGGTGTTCCCAGGCGCTGCAGACAGAGGACGGAACCTCGCCACACTCAGAATTCGGGAACGCGGCCTAGTGGGTTGGGGAGGTTTGGGGCCGCCCTCCACGCAGCTGCCTGGTGTCGCAGGTGTTCCCTGGCAGGAGGAATTCCGCTAGTACCTCATCTGTCCAGGGGGAGGCACTAGATGCTACCTCCGTTTCCAGCCCAACTCGCGCCTTTTCCCTGAAGCCCGCATAAGTGTCACTCGGGGAAGACACGCGGAGGGCTCCTAGGAGATCCCAGGCGCTGCAGAATGATTACGGAACCTCGCCACACTCAGAATTCCGGAACGCGGCCGAGTGGGTGGGTGAGGTTTGGGGTCGCCCTCCACGCAGGTGCCTGGTGTCACAGGTGTTCCCTGGCTGGGGCAAGTCCGCTAATTATCTCATTTGTCCAGGGGGAGGCACTAGATGCTACCAGCATTTCCAACACAACACCCGCGTTTCCCCGGCAGCCCGCACTTGGAGACACTCGGGGAAGACACGCGCAGGGCTCCTAGGAGATCCCAGGCGCTGCTGACAGAGGACGGAACCTCGCCACACTCAGAATTTCGGAAGGCGGCCGAGTGGGTTGGGGAGGTTTGGGGCCGCCCTCCACGAAGCTGCCTGGTGTCACAGGTGTTCCCTGGCAGGAGGATTTCCGCTAATTACCTCATGTGTCCAGGGGAAGGCACTAGAGACTACCTGCATTTTCAGCCCATCCCCCGCATTCCCCGGCAGCCGGCACTAGGAGATACTCTGGGAATACACTCGGAGGGCTCCTAGGATATTCAAGGCGCTGCAGACCGAGGAGGAACTTCGCCACACTCAGAATTCCGGAATGCGGCCGACTGGGTGGGGGAGATTTGGGGCAGCCTTAATCGTAGCTGCCTGGTTTCACAGGTGTTCCCTGGCAGGGGGAAGTCCGCAAATTACCTTATTAATCCAGGGTTCGGCACTAGATGCTACCTGCATTTCCAGCACAACCCCCGCATTTCCCCGGCAGCCCCCAGTAGGAGACACTCGGGGAAGACACGCGGAGGGCTCCTAGGAGATCCCAGTCGCTGCAGACGGAGGACGGAACCTCGCCACACTCAGAAATCCGGAACGGGGCCTAGTGGGTTCGGGAGGTTTGGTGCCGCCTTCCACGCAGCTGCCTGGTTTCACAGGTGTTCCCTGGCAGGGGGAATTCCGCTAATTATCTGATTTGTCCAGGGGGAGGCAATAGATGCTACCTGCATTTCCAGCCCAACCCCCGCAATTCCCCGTCCGTCCGCACGAGGATACACTCGGGGAAGACACACGGAAGGCTCATAGGAGATCCCAGTTGCTGCAAACAAAGGACGGAACCTCGCCACACTCAGAATTCGGGAACGCGGCCTAGTGGGTTGGGGAGGTTTGGGGCCGCCCTCCACGCAGCTGCCTGGTGTCGCAGGTGTTCCCTGGCAGGAGGAATTCCGCTAGTACCTCATCTGTCCAGGGGGAGGCACTAGATGCTACCTCCGTTTCCAGCCCAACTCACGCCTTTTCCCTGAAGCCCGCATAAGTGTCACTCGGGGAAGACACGCGGAGGGCTCCTAGGAGATCCCAGGCGCTGCAGAATGATTACGGAACCTCGCCACACTCAGAATTCCGGAACGCGGCCGAGTGGGTGGGTGAGGTTTGGGGTCGCCCTCCACGCAGGTGCCTGGTGTCACAGGTGTTCCCTGGCTGGGGCAAGTCCGCTAATTATCTCATTTGTCCACGGGGAGGCACTAGATGCTACCAGCATTTCCAACACAACACCCGCGTTTCCCCGGCAGCCCGCACTTGGAGACACTCGGGGAAGACACGCGCAGGGCTCCTAGGAGATCCCAGGCGCTGCTGACAGAGGACGGAACCTCGCCACACTCAGAATTTCGGAAGGCGGCCGAGTGGGTTGGGGAGGTTTGGGGCCGCCCTCCACGAAGCTGCCTGGTGTCACAGGTGTTCCCTGGCAGGAGGATTTCCGCTAATTACCTCATGTGTCCAGGGGAAGGCACTAGAGACTACCTGCATTTTCAGCCCATCCCCCGCATTCCCCGGCAGCCGGCACTAGGAGATACTCTGGGAATACACTCGGAGGGCTCCTAGGATATTCAAGGCGCTGCAGACCGAGGAGGAACTTCGCCACACTCAGAATTCCGGAATGCGGCCGACTGGGTGGGGGAGATTTGGGGCAGCCTTAATCGTAGCTGCCTGGTTTCACAGGTGTTCCCTGGCAGGGGGAAGTCCGCAAATTACCTTATTAATCCAGGGTTCGGCACTAGATGCTACCTGCATTTCCAGCACAACCCCCGCATTTCCCCGGCAGCCCCCAGTAGGAGACACTCGGGGAAGACACGCGGAGGGCTCCTAGGAGATCCCAGTCGCTGCAGACGGAGGACGGAACCTCGCCACACTCAGAAATCCGGAACGGGGCCTAGTGGGTTCGGGAGGTTTGGTGCCGCCTTCCACGCAGCTGCCTGGTTTCACAGGTGTTCCCTGGCAGGGTGAAGTCCGCTAATTACCTCATTTTTCCAGGGGGAGGCACTAGATGCTACCTGCGTTTCCAGGCCAACCCCCGCCTTTCCCGGAAGCCCGCATAATTGTCAATCTGGGAGGACACGCGGATGGTTCCTAGGAGATCCCAGGCGCTGCAGACATAGGACGAAACCTCGCCACACTCATAATTCCGAAACTCGGCCGACTGGTTGGGGGAGGTTTGGGGCAACCCTCCACGCAGCTGCCTGGTGTCACAGGTGTTCCCTTGCAGAAGGAAGTCCGCTAATTACCTCATCTGTCTAGGGGGTGGCACTAGATGCTACCTGCTTTTCCAGCCCAACCCCCGCCTTTCCCCGGAAGCCCGCATAAGAATCACTCGGGGAAGATACGCGGAGTGCTCCAAGGAGATCCCATGCGCTGCAAACAGAGGACGGAACCTCGCCACTCTCAGAATTCCGGAACGAGGCCGAGTGGGTTGGGGAGTTTTGGGGATGCCTAAACACAGCTGCCTGGTGTCACAGGTGTTCCCTGGCAGGGGGAAGTCAGCTAATTACCTATCTGTCCAGTTGGAGGCACTAGATGCTACCTGCATTTCCAGCCCAACCCCCTCTTTTCCCAGGCAGCCAGCACTAAGAGTCACTCGGGGAAGACAGGCGGAGGGCTCCTAGGAGATCCCAGGGGTTCCAGACAGAGGACGGAACTTCGCCACACTAAAAAATCCGGAACGTGACCTAGTGGGTTGGGAAGGTTTGAGGCCGCCCTCCACGCAGCTGCCTGGTGTCGCAGGTGTTCCCTGGCAGGAGGAATTCCGCTAAGTACCTCATCGGTCCAGGGGGAGGCTCTAGATGCTACCTGCGTTTCCAGCCCAACCCCCGCCATTTCCCGGCAGCCCGCAAAAAGAGACACTCGGGGAAGACACGCGGAGGGCTCATAGGAGATCCCAGGCGCTGCAGACAGAGGACGGAACCTCGCCAAACTAAGAAATCCGGAACGCGGCCGACTGGGTGGGGGAGATTTGGGGCAGCCTTAATCGTAGCTGCCTGGTTTCACAGGTGTTCCCTGGCAGGGGGAAGTCGGCAAATTACCTTATTAATCCAGGGTTGGACACTAGATGCTACCTGCATTTCCAGCACAACCCCCGCATTTCCCCGGCAGCCCCCAGGAGGAGACACTCGGGGAAGACACGCGGAGGGCTCCTAGGAGTTCCCAGGCGCTGCAGACAGAGGACGGAAGCTCGCCACACTCAGAATTCTGGAACGAGGCCGAGTGGGTGGGTTAGCTTTGTGGCCAAACTCCACATAGCTGCCTGGTGTCACAGGTGTTCCTGGGAAGGCGAGTCCGCTAATTACCTGATCTGTCCAGGGGGAGGCACTAGATGCTACCTGCATTTCCAGCGCAAACCCCTCCTATTCCCGGCAGCCCGCATTAGGAGATACTCGAGGAAGACACGCGGAGGGCTCTTAGGAGACCCCAGTTTCTGCAGACATAGGACGGAACCTCGCCAAACTCAGAATTCCGGAATGCGGCCGTATGCGTGGGGGAGATTTGGGGCCGCGCTCCACACATGTGCCTGGTGTCACAGGTGTTCCCTGGCAGGGGGAATTCCGCTAATTACCTCATCTGTCCAGGTCGAGGCACTAGAGGCTACCTGCATTTCCAGCCCAACCCCCTTCTTTCCCCGGCAGCCCCCAGTAGGAGACACTCGGGGAAGACACGCGGAGGGCTCCTAGGAGATCCCAGGCGCTGCAGACAGAGGACGGAACTTCGCAACACTGAGAATTCCGGAACGCAGCCGAGTGGGTGAGTGAGGTTTGGGGCCGCCCTTCACGCAGCTGCCTGGGGTCACAGGTGTACCCTGTCAGGGGGAAATTCGCTAATTACCTGATCTGTCCAGGGAGAGGCACTAGAGGTTACCTGAATTTCCAGGCCAACCCCCGACTTTCCCCGGCAGCACGCACTAGGAGGCACTCGGGGAAGACACGCGGAGGGCTCCTAGGAGATCCTAGGCGCTGCAGAGAGAGGACGGAACCTCGCCACACTCAGAAATCCGGAAAGCGACCGAGTGAGTTGGGGAGGACTGGGGCCGCCCTCAACGCAGCTACCTGGTGTCACAGGTGTTCCCTGGCAGGGAAAGTCCGCTAATTACCTGATCTGTCCGGGGGTAGGCACTTGATGCTACCTGCATTTCCATCCCAACCACCGCCTTCCCCCGGCAGCCCGCAATAGGATACACTCGGGGAAGACACGCGGATGGCTCCTATGAGATCCAGGCGCCGCACACAGAGGACGGAACCTCCACAGACTCAGAAATCTAGAACGCGGCCGAGTGGGTTGTGGAGATTTTGTGCCACCCTCCAGGCAGCTGCCTTGTGTCACAGGTGTTCCCTGGCAGGGGGAATTCCGCTAATTACCTCATCGGTCCAGGGGAAGGCACTAGATTCTACCTGAGTTTCCAGCATAACTCCCGCATTTTCCCGGCAGCCCGCACTAGGAGACACTCGGGGAAGACAGGCGGAGGGCTCCTAGGGGATCCCAGGCGCTACAGACAGAGGACTGAGCCTCGCCACACTCAGAATTGCGGAACGCGGCTGAGTGTGTAGGGGAGGTTTGGGGCCGGCCTACCCGCAGCAGCCTGGTGTCACAGGTGTTCCCTGGCAGGGGGAAGTCCGCTAATTATCTCATTTGTCCACGGGGAGGCACTAGATGCTACCAGCATTTCCAACACAACACCCGCGTTTCCCCGGCAGCCCGCACTTGGAGACACTCGGGGAAGACACGCGCAGGGCTCCTAGGAGATCCCAGGCGCTGCTGACAGAGGACGGAACCTCGCCACACTCAGAATTTCGGAAGGCGGCCGAGTGGGTTGGGGAGGTTTGGGGCCGCCCTCCACGAAGCTGCCTGGTGTCACAGGTGTTCCCTGGCAGGAGGATTTCCGCTAATTACCTCATGTGTCCAGGGGAAGGCACTAGAGACTACCTGCATTTTCAGCCCATCCCCCGCATTCCCCGGCAGCCGGCACTAGGAGATACTCTGGGAATACACTCGGAGGGCTCCTAGGATATTCAAGGCGCTGCAGACCGAGGAGGAACTTCGCCACACTCAGAATTCCGGAATGCGGCCGACTGGGTGGGGGAGATTTGGGGCAGCCTTAATCGTAGCTGCCTGGTTTCACAGGTGTTCCCTGGCAGGGGGAAGTCCGCAAATTACCTTATTAATCCAGGGTTCGGCACTAGATGCTACCTGCATTTCCAGCACAACCCCCGCATTTCCCCGGCAGCCCCCAGTAGGAGACACTCGGGGAAGACACGCGGAGGGCTCCTAGGAGATCCCAGTCGCTGCAGACGGAGGACGGAACCTCGCCACACTCAGAAATCCGGAACGGGGCCTAGTGGGTTCGGGAGGTTTGGTGCCGCCTTCCACGCAGCTGCCTGGTTTCACAGGTGTTCCCTGGCAGGGTGAAGTCCGCTAATTACCTCATTTTTCCAGGGGGAGGCACTAGATGCTACCTGCGTTTCCAGGCCAACCCCCGCCTTTCCCGGAAGCCCGCATAATTGTCAATCTGGGAGGACACGCGGATGGTTCCTAGGAGATCCCAGGCGCTGCAGACATAGGACGAAACCTCGCCACACTCATAATTCCGAAACTCGGCCGACTGGTTGGGGGAGGTTTGGGGCAACCCTCCACGCAGCTGCCTGGTGTCACAGGTGTTCCCTTGCAGAAGGAAGTCCGCTAATTACCTCATCTGTCTAGGGGGTGGCACTAGATGCTACCTGCTTTTCCAGCCCAACCCACGCCTTTCCCCGGAAGCCCGCATAAGAATCACTCGGGGAAGATACGCGGAGTGCTCCAAGGAGATCCCATGCGCTGCAAACAGAGGACGGAACCTCGCCACACTCAGAATTCCGGAACGAGGCCGAGTGGGTTGGGGAGTTTTGGGGATGCCTAAACACAGCTGCCTGGTGTCACAGGTGTTCCCTGGCAGGGGGAAGTCAGCTAATTACCTATCTGTCCAGTTGGAGGCACTAGATGCTACCTGCATTTCCAGCCCAACCCCCTCTTTTCCCAGGCAGCCAGCACTAAGAGTCACTCGGGGAAGACAGGCGGAGGGCTCCTAGGAGATCCCAGGGGTTGCAGACAGAGGACGGAACTTCGCCACACTAAAAAATCCGGAACGTGACCTAGTGGGTTGGGAAGGTTTGAGGCCGCCCTCCACGCAGCTGCCTGGTGTCGCAGGTGTTCCCTGGCAGGAGGAATTCCGCTAAGTACCTCATCGGTCCAGGGGGAGGCTCTAGATGCTACCTGCGTTTCCAGCCCAACCCCCGCCATTTCCCGGCAGCCCGCAAAAAGAGACACTCGGGGAAGACACGCGGAGGGCTCATAGGAGATCCCAGGCGCTGCAGACAGAGGACGGAACCTCGCCAAACTAAGAAATCCGGAACGCGGCCGACTGGGTGGGGGAGATTTGGGGCAGCCTTAATCGTAGCTGCCTGGTTTCACAGGTGTTCCCTGGCAGGGGGAAGTCGGCAAATTACCTTATTAATCCAGGGTTGGACACTAGATGCTACCTGCATTTCCAGCACAACCCCCGCATTTCCCCGGCAGCCCCCAGGAGGAGACACTCGGGGAAGACACGCGGAGGGCTCCTAGGAGTTCCCAGGCGCTGCAGACAGAGGACGGAAGCTCGCCACACTCAGAATTCTGGAACGAGGCCGAGTGGGTGGGTTAGCTTTGTGGCCAAACTCCACATAGCTGCCTGGTGTCACAGGTGTTCCTGGGAAGGCGAGTCCGCTAATTACCTGATCTGTCCAGGGGGAGGCACTAGATGCTACCTGCATTTCCAGCGCAAACCCCTCCTATTCCCGGCAGCCCGCATTAGGAGATACTCGAGGAAGACACGCGGAGGGCTCTTAGGAGACCCCAGTTTCTGCAGACATAGGACGGAACCTCGCCAAACTCAGAATTCCGGAATGCGGCCGTATGCGTGGGGGAGATTTGGGGCCGCGCTCCACACATGTGCCTGGTGTCACAGGTGTTCCCTGGCAGGGGGAATTCCGCTAATTACCTCATCTGTCCAGGTCGAGGCACTAGAGGCTACCTGCATTTCCAGCCCAACCCCCTTCTTTCCCCGGCAGCCCCCAGTAGGAGACACTCGGGGAAGACACGCGGAGGGCTCCTAGGAGATCCCAGGCGCTGCAGACAGAGGACGGAACTTCGCAACACTGAGAATTCCGGAACGCAGCCGAGTGGGTGAGTGAGGTTTGGGGCCGCCCTTCACGCAGCTGCCTGGGGTCACAGGTGTACCCTGTCAGGGGGAAATTCGCTAATTACCTGATCTGTCCAGGGAGAGGCACTAGAGGTTACCTGAATTTCCAGGCCAACCCCCGACTTTCCCCGGCAGCACGCACTAGGAGGCACTCGGGGAAGACACGCGGAGGGCTCCTAGGAGATCCTAGGCGCTGCAGAGAGAGGACGGAACCTCGCCACACTCAGAAATCCGGAAAGCGACCGAGTGAGTTGGGGAGGACTGGGGCCGCCCTCAACGCAGCTACCTGGTGTCACAGGTGTTCCCTGGCAGGGAAAGTCCGCTAATTACCTGATCTGTCCGGGGGTAGGCACTTGATGCTACCTGCATTTCCATCCCAACCACCGCCTTCCCCCGGCAGCCCGCAATAGGATACACTCGGGGAAGACACGCGGATGGCTCCTATGAGATCCAGGCGCCGCACACAGAGGACGGAACCTCCACAGACTCAGAAATCTAGAACGCGGCCGAGTGGGTTGTGGAGATTTTGTGCCACCCTCCAGGCAGCTGCCTTGTGTCACAGGTGTTCCCTGGCAGGGGGAATTCCGCTAATTACCTCATCGGTCCAGGGGAAGGCACTAGATTCTACCTGAGTTTCCAGCATAACTCCCGCATTTTCCCGGCAGCCCGCACTAGGAGACACTCGGGGAAGACAGGCGGAGGGCTCCTAGGGGATCCCAGGCGCTACAGACAGAGGACTGAGCCTCGCCACACTCAGAATTGCGGAACGCGGCTGAGTGTGTAGGGGAGGTTTGGGGCCGGCCTACCCGCAGCAGCCTGGTGTCACAGGTGTTCCCTGGCAGGGGGAAGTCCGCTAATTACCTCATTGGTCCAGGGGTAGGCACTAGATTCTACCTGAATTTCCAGCATTACTCCCGCATTTCCCCGGCAGCCCACACTAGGAGACACTCGGGGAATACACGCGGAGGGCTCCTAGGAGGTCCCAGGCGCTGCAGACAGAGGACGGAAGCTCGCAACACTCAGAATTCCGGAACGCGTCCGAGTGGGTGGGGTAGCTTTGGGGCCAACCTCCACATAGCTGCCTGGTGCCACAGATGTTCCCTGGCAGGGGGAAGTCCACTAATTACCTATCTGTCCAGTTGGAGGCAGTAGATGCTACCTGCATTTCCAGCCCAACCCCCGCTTTTCCCAGGAAGCCAGCACTAGGAGACACTCGGGGAAGACAGGCGGAGGGCTCCTAGGAGATCCCAGGCGCTGCAGACAGAGGACGGAACCTCGCCACACTAAAAAATCCGGAACGCGACCTAGTGGGTTGGGGAGGTTTGAGGCCGCTCTCCACGCAGCTGCCTGGTGTCACAGGTGTTCCCTAGCAGGGGGAAGTTAGCTAAGTACCTCATCGGTGCAGGGGGAGGCACTAGATGCTACTGAATTTGCAGCCCAACCCCCGCCTTTCCCCGGCAGCCCGCACTAGGAGACACTCGGGGAAGACACGCTCAGGGCTCCTAGGAGATCCCAGGCGCTGCAGACTGAGGACGGAACCTCGCCAAACTCAGAAATCCGGAAAGAGGCCGAGTGGGTGGGGGAGGTTTGGGGACGCACACCACCCAACTGCCTGGTATCACAGGTGTTCCCTGGCAGGGGGAATTCCGCTAATTATCTGATCTGCCCAGGGGGAGGCACTAGATGCTACCTGCATTTCCAGCACAACCCCCGCAATTCCCCGGCAGTCCGCACGAGGATACACTCGAGGAATACACGCTCAGGGCTCCTAGGGGATCCCAGGCGCTGCAGACTGAGGACGGAACTTCGCCACACTCAGAATTCGGGAACGCGGCCTAGTGGGTTGGGGAGGTTTGGGGCCGCCCTCCACGCAGCTGCCTGGTGTCACTGGTGTTCCCTGGCAGGAGGAAGTCCGCTAGTACCTCATCAGTCCAGGGGGAGGCACTAGATGCTACATGCGTTTCCAGCCCAACTCCCGCCTTTTCCCTGAAGCCCGCTTAAGTGTCACTCGGGGAAGACACGCGTAGGGCTCCTAGGTGATCCCAGGCGCTACAGACAGAGGACGGAACCTCGTCACACTCAGAATTCCGGAACGCGGCCGAGAGGGTGGGGGAGATTTGGGGCCGCCCTCCACGAACTTGCCTGGTGTCACAGGTGTTCCCTGGCAGGGGGAAGTCCGCTAATTACCTCATCTGTCCAGGGGGAGGAACTAGATGCTACCTGCGTTTCCAGCCCAACCCCCGTCTTTCCCCGGCAACCCGCAAAATACTCACTCTGGGAAGACACTCGGAAGTCTCCTATGAGATCCCAGGCGCCGCACACAGAGGACGGAACCTCCACAGACTCAGAATTCCAGAACGCGTCCGAGTGGGTTGTGGTGATTTTGTGACATCCTCCAGGCAGTTGCCTTGTGTCACAGGTGTTCCCTGGCAGGGGGAAGTCCGCTAATTACCTCATCGGTCCAGGGGTAGGCACTAGATTCTACCTGAGTTTCCAGCATAACTCCCGCATTTTCCCGGCATCCCGCACTAGGAGACACTCGGGGAAGACACGCGGAGGGCTCCTAGGAGATCACAGGCGCCCCAACCTTAGGACGGAACCTATCCAAACTCAGAATTCCAGAACGCGGCCGAGTGGGTGGGGGAGATTTGGGGCCGCCCTCCACACAGCTGCCTGGTGTCACAGGTTTTAACTGGCAGGGGGAATTCCGCTAATTACCTCATCGGTCCAGGGGGAGGCTCTAGATGCTACCTGCGTTTCCAGCCCAACCCCCGCCATTCCCCGGCAGCCCGCAAAAGGAGACACTCGGGGAAGACACGCGGAGGGCTCATAGGAGATCCCAGGCGCTGCAGACAGGGGACTGAGCCTCGCCACACTCAGAAATCCGGAACGCGGCCGAGTGGGTGGGGGAGGTTTGGGGCCACCTCCACGCAGCTGCCTGGTGTCACAGGTGTTCCCTGGCAGGGGGGAAGTCCGCTAATTACCTCACCTTTCGAAGGGGAGGCACTAGATGCTACCTGCATTTCCAGCACAACCCCCTTTTCCCCGGCAGCCCGCACTAGGAGGCACTCTGGGAAGACACGCGGAGGGCTCCTAGGAGTTCCCAGGCGCTGCAGACAGAGGACAGAACCTCGCCACACTAAAAAATCCGGAACGCGACCTAGTGGGTTGGGGAGGTTTGGGGCCAATCTCCACGCAGCTGCCTGGTGTCACAAGTGTTCCCTGGCAGGGGGAAGTCCGCTAAGTACCTCATCGGTCCAAGGGGAGGCACTAGATGCTACTGAATTTCCAGCCCAACCCCCGCCTTCCCCGGCAGCCCGCACTAGGAGACACTCGGGGAAGACACGCTCAGGGCTCCTAGGAGATCCCAGGCGCTGCAGACTGAGGACGGAACCTCGCCAAACTCAGAAATCCGGAAAGCGGCCGAGTGGGTGGGGGAGGTTTGGGGACGCACTCCACCCAACTGCCTGGTATCACAGGTGTTCCCTGGCAGGGGGAAGTCCGCTAATTACCTCATCGGTCCAGGGGTAGGCACTAGATTCTACCTGAATTTCCAGCATTACTCCTGCATTTCCCCGGCAGCCCGCACGAGGATACACTCGGGGAATACACGCGGAGGGCTCCTAGGATGTCCCAGGCGCTGCAGACAGAGGACGGAAGCTCGCCACACTCAGAATTCCGGAACGCGGCCGAGTGGGTGGGGTAGCTTTGGGGCCAACTTCAACATAGCTGCCTGGTGTCACAGGTGTTCCCTGGCAAGGGGAAGTCCGCTAATTACCTATCGGTCCAGTTGGAGGCACTAGATGCTACCTGCATTTCCAGCGCAACCCCCGCTTATTCCCGGCAGCCCGCACTAGGAGACACTCGGTTAAGACACGCGGAGGGCTCCTAGGAGATCCCAGGCGCTGCAGTAAGAGGACGGAACCTCGTCACACTAAAAATCCGGAACGTGACCTAGTGGGTTGGGAAGGTTTGAGGCCGCCATCCACGCAGCTGCCTGGTGTCGCAGGTGTTCCCTGGCAGGAGGAATTCCGCTAAGTACCTCATCGGTCCAGAGGGAGGCTCTAGATGCTACCTGCGTTTCCAGCCCAACCCCAGCCATTCCCCGGCAGCCCGCAAAAGGAGACACTCGGGGAAGACACGCGGAGGGCTCATAGGAGATCCCAGGCGCTGCAGACAGAGGACGGAACCTCGCCACACTCGGAAATCCGGAACGCGGCCGACTGGGTGGGGGAGATTTGGGGCAGCCTTAATCGTAGCTGCATGGTTTCACAGGTGTTCCCTGGCAGGGGGAAGTCCGCAAATTACCTTATTAATCCAGGGTTGGGCACTAGATGCTACCTGCATTTCCAGCACAAACCCCGCATTTCCCCAGCAGCCCCCAGTAGGAGACACTAGGGGAAGACACGCGGAGGGCTCCTAGGAGTTCCCTTGCGCTGCAGACAGAGGACGGAAGCTCGCCACACTCAGAATTCTGGAAAGCGGCCGAGTGGGTGGGGTAGCTTTGGGGCCAACCTCCACATAGCTGCCTCGTGTCACAGGTGTTCCCTGGCAAGGGGAGTCCGCTAATTACCTGATCTGTCCAGGGGGAGGCACTAGATGCTACCTGCATTTCCAGCGCAAACCCCTCCTATTCCCGGCAGCCCGCATTAGGAGATACTCGAGGAAGACACGCGGAGTGCTCTTAGGAGACCCCAGTTGCTGCAGACATAGGACGGAACCTCGCCAAACTCAGAATTCCGGAATGCGGCCGTATGCGTGGGGGAGATTTGGGGCCGCGCTCCACACATGTGCCTTGTGTCACAGGTGTTCCCTGGCAGGGGGAATTCCGCTAATTACCTCATCTGTCCAGGTGGAGGCACTAGAGGCTACCTGCATTTCCAGCCCAACCCCCTTCTTTCCCCGGCAGGCCCCAGTAGGAGACACTCCGGGAAGACACGCGGAGGGCTCCTAGGAGATCCCAGGCGCTGCAGACAGAGGACGGAACTTCGCAACACTGAGAATTCCGGAACGCGGCCGAGAGGGTGGGGGAGATTTGGGGCCGCCCTCCACGCAGTTGCCTGGTGTCACAGGTGTTCCCTGGCAGGGGGAATTCCGCTAATTACCTCATCGGTCCAGGGGGAGGCTCTAGATGCTACCTGCGTTTCCAGCCCAACCCCCGCCATTCCCCGGCAGCCCGCAAAAGGAGACACTCGGGGAAGACACGCGGAGGGCTCATAGGAGATCCCAGGCGCTGCAGACAGAGGACTGAGCCTCGCCACACTCAGAATTCCGGAATGCGGCCGAGAGGGTGTGGGAGATTTGGGGCCGCCCTCCACGCAGTTGCCTGGTGTCACAGGTGTTCCCTGGCAGGGGGAAGTCCGCTAATTACCTCATCTGCCCAGGGGGAGGCACTAGATGCTACCTGCTTTTCCAGCCCAACCCCCGCCTTTCCCCGACAGCCCGCATAATAGTCACTCGGGGAAGACATCGGAACTCTCCTATGAGATCCAGGCGCCGCACACAGAGGACGGAACATCCACAGACTCAGAAATCTAGAACGCGGCCGAGTGGGTTGTGGAGATTTTGTGCCACCCTCCAGGCAGCTGCCTTGTGTCACAGGTGTTCCCTGGCAGGGGGAATTCCGCTAATTACCTCATCTGTCCAGGTGGAGGTACTTGATGCTACCTGCATTTCCAGCCCAACCCCCGCCTTTCCCCGGCAGCCCGCACTAGGAAACACTCGGGGAAGACACGCGGTTGGCTCCTAGGGGATCCCAGGCGCTGCAGACAGAGGACTGAGCCTCGCCACACTCAGAATTGCGGAACACGGCCGAGTGTGTAGGGGAGGTTTCGGGCCAACCTCCCCGCAGCTGCCTGGTGTCACAGGTGTTCCCTGGCAGGGGGAAGTCCTCTAATTACCTCATCGGTCCAGGGGTAGGCACTAGATTCTACCTGAATTTCCAGCATTACTCCTGCATTTCCCCGGCAGCCCGCACTAGGATACACTCGGGGAATACACGCGGAGGGCTCCTAGGAGGTCCCAGGCGCTGCAGACAGAGGACGGAAGCTCGCCACACTCAGAATTCCGGAACTCGGCCGAGTGGGTGGGGTAGCTTTGGGGCCAACCTCCACATAGCTGCCTGGTGTCACAGGTGTTCCCTGGCAAGGGGAAGTCCGCTAATTACCTGATCTGTCCAGGGGGAGGCACTAGATGCTACCTGCATTTCCAGCTCAACCCCCGCATATTCCCGGCAGCCCGCACTAGGAGACACTCGGTTAAGACACGCAGAGGGCTCCTAGGAGATCCCAGGTGCTTCAGTAAGAGGACGGAACCTCGTCACACTAAGAATTCCGGAACGCGGCCGAGTGGGTGGTGTAGTTTTGGGGATGCATCCACACAGCTGCCTGGTGTCACAGGTGTTCCCTGGCAGGGGGAAGTCCTCTAATTACCTATCTGTCCTGTTGGATGCACTAGATGCTACCTGCATTTCCAGCCCAACCCCCGCTTTTCCCAGGCAGCCAGCACTAAGAGTCACTCGGGGAAGACACGCGGACGGCTCCTAGGACATCCCAGGCCCTGCAGACAGAGGACGGAACCTCGCCACACTAAAAATCCGGAACGCGACCTAGTGGGTTGGGAAGGCTTGAGGCCGCCCTCCACGCAGCTGCCTGGTGTCGCAGGTGTTCCCTGGCAGGAGGAATTCCGCTAAGTACCTCATCGGTCCAGGGGGAGGCTCTAGATGCTACCTGCGTTTCCAGCCCAACCCCCGCCATTCCCCGGCAGCCCGCAAAAGGAGACACTCGGGGAAGACACGCGGAGGGCTCCTAGGAGATCCCAGGGGCTGCAGACTGAGGACTGAACATCCGCACTCTCAGATTTCCGGAACGAAGCCGAGTGGGCGGGGGAGATTTGGGGCCGCCCTTCACGCAGCTGCCTGGGGTCACAGGTGTTCCCTGTCAGGGGGAATTTCGCTAATTACCTGATCTGTCCAGGGAGAGGCACTAGAGGCTACCTGCATTTCCAGGCCAACCCCCGACTTTCCCCGGCAGCACGCACTAGGAGACACTCGGGGAAGACACGCGGAGGGCTCCTAGGAGATCCTAGGCGCTGCAGAGAGAGGACAGAACCTCGCCACACTCAGAAATCCAGAAAGCGACCGAGTGTTTTGGGGAGGACTGGGGCCGCCCTCAACGCAGCTACCTGGTGTCACAGGTGTTCCCTGGCAGGGAAAGTCCGCTAATTACCTGATCTGTCCAGGGGTAGGCACTTGATGCTACCTGCATTTCCATCCCAACCACCGCCTTCCCCCGGCAGCCCGCAATAGGATACACTCGGGGAAGACACGCGGATGGCTCCTATGAGATCCAGGCGCCGCACACAGAGGACGGAACCTCCACAGACTCAGAATTCCAGAACGCGTCCGAGTGGGTTGTGGTGATTTTGTGCCATCCTCCAGGCAGTTGCCTTGTGTCACAGGTGTTCCCTGGCAGGGGGAAGTCCGCTAATTACCTCATCGGTCAAGGGGTAGGCACTAGATTCTACCTGAGTTTCCAGCATAACTCCCGCATTTTCCCGGCATCCCGCACTAGGAGACACTCGGGGAAGACACGCGGAGGGCTCCTAGGAGATCACAGGCGCCGCAAACTTAGGACGGAACCTATCCAAACTCAGAATTCCAGAACGCGTCCGAGTGGGTGGGGGAGATTTGGGGCCGCCCACCACACAGCTGCCTGGTGTCACAGGTTTTAACTGGCAGGGGGAATTCCGCTCATTACCTCATCGGTCCAGGGGGAGGCTCTAGATGCTACCTGCGTTTCCAGCCCAACCCCCGCCATTCCCCGGCAGCCCGCAAAAGGAGACACTCGGGGAAGACACGCGGAGGGCTCATAGGAGATCCCAGGCGCTGCAGACAGAGGACTGAGCCTCGCCACACTCAGAAATCCGGAACGCGGCCGAGTGGGTGGGGGAGGTTTGGGGCCACCTCCACGCAGCTGCCTGGTGTCACAGGTGTTCCCTGGCAGGGGGAAGTCCGCTAATTACTTCACCTTTCGAAGGGGAGGCACTAGATGCTACCTGCATTTCCAGCACAATCCCCTTTTCCCCGGCAGCCCGCACTAGGAGGCACTCTGGGAAGACACGCGGAGGGCTCCTAGGAGTTCCCAGGCGCTGCAGACAGAGGACGGAACCTCGCCACACTAAAAAATCCGGAACGCAACCTAGTGGGTTGGGGAGGTTTGGGGCCAATCTCCACGCAGCTGCCTGGTGTCACAAGTGTTCCCTGGCAGGGGGAAGTCCGCTAAGTACCTCATCGGTCCAGGGGGAGGCACTAGATGCTACTGAATTTCCAGCCCAACCCCCGCCTTTCCCCGGCAGCCCGCACTAGGAGACACTCGGGGAAGACACGCTCAGGGCTCCTAGGAGATCCCAGGCGCTGCAGACTGAGGACGGAACCTCGCCAAACTCAGAAATCCGGAAAGCGGCTGAGTGGGTGGGGGAGGTTTGGGGACGCACTCCACCCAACTGCCTGGTATCACAGGTGTTCCCTGGCAGGGGGAAGTCCGCTAATTTCCTCATCGGTCCAGGGGTAGGCAGTAGATTCTACCTGAATTTCCAGCATTACTCCTGCATTTCCCCGGCAGCCCGCACGAGGATACACTCGGGGAATACACGCGGAGGGCTCCTAGGATGTCCCAGGCGCTGCAGACAGAGGACGGAAGCTCGCCACACTCAGAATTCCGGAACGCGGCCGAGTGGGTGGGGTAGCTTTGGGGCCAACTTCCACATAGCTGCCTGGTGTCACAGGTGTTCCCTGGCAAGGGGAAGTCCGCTAATTACCTATCGGTCCAGTTGGAGGCACTAGATGCTACCTGCATTTCCAGCGCAACCCCCGCTTATTCCCGGCAGCCCGCACTAGGAGACACTCGGTTAAGACACGCGGAGGGCTCCTAGGAGATCCCAGGCGCTGCAGTAAGAGGACGGAACCTCGTCACACTAAAAAATCCGGAACGTGACCTAGTGGGTTGGGAAGGTTTGAGGCCGCCCTCCACGCAGCTGCCTGGTGTCGCAGGTGTTCCCTGGCAGGAGGAATTCCGCTAAGTACCTCATCGGTCCAGAGGGAGGCTCTAGATGCTACCTGCGTTTCCAGCCCAACCCCCGCCATTCCCCGGCATCCCGCAAAAGGAGACACTCGGGGAAGACACGCGGAGGGCTCATAGGAGATCCCAGGCGCTGCAGACAGAGGACGGAACCTCGCCACACTCGGAAATCCGGAACGCGGCCGACTGGGTGGGGGAGATTAGGGGCAACCTTAATCGTATCTGCCTGGTTTCACAGGTGTTCCCTGGCAGGGGGAAGTCCGCAAATTACCTTATTAATCCAGGGTTGGGCACTAGATGCTACCTGCATTTCCAGCACAACCCCCGCATTTCCCCAGCAGCCCCCAGTAGGAGACACTAGGGGAAGACACGCGGAGGGCTCCTAGAAGTTCCCTTGCGCTGCAGACAGAGGACGGAAGCTCGCCACACTCAGAATTCTGGAAAGCGGCCGAGTGGGTGGGGTAGCTTTGGGGCCAACCTCCACATAGCTGCCTCGTGTCACAGGTGTTCCCTGGCAAGGGGAGTCCGCTAATTACCTGATCTCTCCAGGGGGAGGCACTAGATGCTACCTGCATTTCCAGCACAAACCCCTCCTATTCCCGGCAGCCCGCATTAGGAGATACTCGAGGAAGACACGCGGAGTGCTCTTAGGAGACCCCAGTTGCTGCAGACATAGGACGGAACCTCGCCAATCTCAGAATTCCGGAATGCGGCCGTATGCGTGGGGGAGATTTGGGGCAGCGCTCCACACATGTGCCTTGTGTCACAGGTGTTCCCTGGCAGGGGGAATTCCGCTAATTACCTCATCTGTCCAGGTGGAGGCACTAGAGGCTACCTGCATTTCCAGCCCAACCCCCTTCTTTCCCCGGCAGCCCCCAGTAGGAGACACTCGGGGAAGACACGCGGAGGGCTCCTAGGAGATCCCAGGCGCTGCAGACAGAGGACGGAACTTCGCAACACTGAGAATTCCGGAACGCGGCCGAGAGGGTGGGGGAGATTTGGGGCCGCCCTCCACGCCGTTGCCTGGTGTCACAGGTGTTCCCTGGCAGGGGGAATTCCGCTAATTACCTCATCGGTCCAGGGGGAGGCTCTAGATGCTACCTGCGTTTCCAGCCCAACCCCCGCCATTCCCCGGCAGCCCGCAAAAGGAGACACTCGGGGAAGACACGCGGAGGGCTCATAGGAGATCCCAGGCTCTGCAGACAGAGGACTGAGCCTCGCCACACTCAGAATTCCGGAACGCGGCCGAGAGGGTGTGGGAGATTTGGGGCCGCCCTCCACGCAGTTGCCTGGTGTCACAGGTGTTCCCTGGCAGGGGGAAGTCCGCTAATTACCTCATCTGCCCAGGGGGAGGCACTAGATGCTACCTGCTTTTCCAGCCCAACCCTCGCCTTTCCCCGACAGCCCGCATAATAGTCACTCGGGGAAGACATCGGAACTCTCCTATGAGATCCAGGCGCCGCACACAGAGGACGGAACATCCACAGACTCAGAAATCTAGAACGCGGCCGAGTGGGTTGTGGAGATTTTGTGCCACCCTCCAGGCAGCTGCCTTGTGTCACAGGTGTTCCCTGGCAGGGGGAATTCCGCTAATTACCTCATCTGTCCAGGTGGAGGTACTTGATGCTACCTGCATTTCCAGCCCAACCCCCGCCTTTCCCCGGCAGCCCGCACTAGGAAACACTCGGGGAAGACACGCGGATGGCTCCTAGGGGATCCCAGGCGCTGCAGACAGAGGACTGAGCCTCGCCACACTCAGAATTGCGGAACACGGCCGAGTGTGTAGGGGAGGTTTCGGGCCAACCTCCCCGCAGCTGCCTGGTGTCACAGGTGTTCCCTGGCAGGGGGAAGTCCTCTAATTACCTCATCGGTCCAGGGGTAGGCACTAGATTCTACCTGAATTTCCAGCATTACTCCTGCATTTCCCCGGCAGCCCGCACTAGGATACACTCGGGGAATACACGCGGAGGGCTCCTAGGAGGTCCCAGGCGCTGCAGACAGAGGACGGAAGCTCGCCACACTCAGAATTCCGGAACTCGGCCGAGTGGGTGGGGTAGCTTTGGGGCCAACCTCCACATAGCTGCCTGGTGTCACAGGTGTTCCCTGGCAAGGGGAAGTCCGCTAATTACCTGATCTGTCCAGGGGGAGGCACTAGATGCTACCTGCATTTCCAGCTCAACCCCCGCCTATTCCCGGCAGCCCGCACTAGGAGACACTCGGTTAAGACACGCGGAGGGCTCCTAGGAGATCCCAGGCGCTTCAGTAAGAGGACGGAACCTCGTCACACTAAGAATTCCGGAACGCGGCCGAGTGGGTGGTGTAGTTTTGGGGATGCATCCACACAGCTGCCTGGTGTCACATGTGTTCCCTGGCAGGGGGAAGTCCTCTAATTACCTATCTGTCCTGTTGGATGCACTAGATGCTACCTGCATTTCCAGCCCAACCCCCGCTTTTCCCAGGCAGCCAGCACTAAGAGTCACTCGGGGAAGACACGCGGACGGCTCCTAGGACATCCCAGGCGCTGCAGACAGAGGACGGAACCTCGCCACACTAAAAAATCCGGAACGCGACCTAGTGTGTTGGGAAGGTTTGAGGCCGCCCTCCACGCAGCTGCCTGGTGTCGCAGGTGTTCCCTGGCAGGAGGAATTCCGCTAAGTACCCTCATCGGTCCAGGGGGAGGCTCTAGATGCTACCCCTGCGTTCCAGCCCAACCCCCGCCATTCCCCGGCAGCCCGCAAAAGGAGACACTCGGGGAAGACACGCGGAGGGCTCTAGGAGATCCAGGGGCTGCAGACTGAGGACTGAACATCCGCACTCTCAGATTTCCGGAACGAAGCCGAGTGGGGCGGGGGAGATTTGGGGCCCGCCCTTCACGCAGCTGCCTGGGGTCACAGGTGTTCCCTGTCAGGGGGGAATTTCGCTAATTACCTGATCTGTCCAGGGAGAGGCACTAGAGGCTACCTGCATTTCCAGGCCAACCCCCGACTTTCCCCGGCAGCACGCACTAGGAGACCTCGGGGAAGACACGCGGAGGGCCCCTAGGAGATCCTAGGCGCTGCAGAGAGAGGACAGAACCTCGCCACACTCAGAATCCGGAAAGCGACACGAGTGTGTTGGGGAGGACTGGGGCCGCGCCTCAACGCAGCTACCTGGTGTCACAGGTGTTCCCTGGCAGGGAAGTCCGCTAATTACCTGATCTGTCCAGGGGTAGGCACTTGATGCTACCTGCATTTCCATCCCAACCACCGCCTTCCCCCGGCAGCCCGCAATAGGATACACTCGGGGAAGACACGCGGATGGCTCCTATGAGATCCAGGCGCCGCACACAGAGGACGGAACCTCCACAGACTCAGAATTCCAGAACGCGTCCGAGTGGGTTGTGGTGATTTTGTGCCATCCTCCAGGCAGTTGCCTTGTGTCACAGGTGTTCCCTTGCAGGGGGAAATCCGCTAATTACCTCATCGGTCCAGGGGTAGGCACTAGATTCTACCTGAGTTTCCAGCATAACTCCCGCATTTTCCCGGCATCCCGCACTAGGAGACACTCGGGGAAGACACGCGGAGGGCTCCTAGGAGATCACAGGCGCCGCAAACTTAGGACGGAACCTATCCAACTCAGAATTCCAGAACGCGCGCCGAGTGGGTGGGGGAGATTTGGGGCCGCCCACCACACAGCTGCCTGGTGTCACAGGTTTAACTGGCAGGGGGAATTCCGCTCATTACGCTCATCGGTCCAGGGGGAGGCTCTAGATGCTACCTGCATTTCCACACAACCCCCTTTTCCCCGGCAGCCCGCACTAGGAGGCACTCTGGGAAGACACGCGAGGGCTCCTAGGAGTTCCCAGGCGCTGCAGACAGAGACGGAACCTCGCCACAACTAAAAAAGCCGGAACGCGACCTAGTGGGTTGGGGAGGTTGGGGGCCATCTCCACGCAGCTGCCTGGTGTCACAAGTGTTCCCTGGCAGGGGGAAGGTCCGCTAAGTACCCCCGTCATCGGTCCAGGGGGGAGGCACTGATGCTACTGAATTTCCAGCCCAACCCCGCCTTTCCCCGGAGCACCGCACTAGGAGACACTCGGGGAAGACTAACTCAACCAGGGCTCCTAAGGAGATCCAGGCGCTTTGCAGACTGAGGACGAACCTGGCGCCAGAATCTCAGAAATCCGGAAAGGTCGGGGCCGAGTGGGTGGGGAGGTTTGGGGACGCACTCCACCCAACTGCCTGTATCACAGGTGTTCCCTGGCAGGGGGAAGTCCGCTAATTACTTCATCGGTCCAGGGGTAGGCACTAGATTCTACCTGAATTTCCAGCATTACTCCTGCATTTCCCGGCAGCCCGCACGAGAACACTCGGGGAATACACGCGAGGGCTCCTAGGATGTCCCATGCGCTGCAGACAGAGACGGAAGCTCGCCACACTCAGAATTCCGGAACGCGGCCGAGTGGGTGGGGTAGCTTTGGGCCAACTTCCACATAGCTGCCTGGTGTCACAGGTTTCCCTGGCAAGGGAAGTCCGCTAATTACCTATCGGTCCAGTTGGAGGCACTAGATGCTACCTGCATTTCCAGCGCAACCCCCGCTTATTCCCGGCAGCCGCACTAGGAGACACTCGGTTAAGACACGCGGAGGGCTCCTAGGAGATCCCAGGCGCTGCAGTAAGAGGACGGAACCTCGTCCACACTAAAAAATCCGGAACGTGACCTAGTGGGTTTGGGAAGGTTGAGCCGCCCTCCACGCAGCTGCCTGGTGTCGCAGGTGTTCCCTGGCAGGAGGAATTCCTGCTAAGTACCCATCGGTCCAGAGGGAGGCTATAGATGCTACCTGCGTTTCCAGCCCAACCCCCGCCATTCCCCGGCATCCCGCAAAAGGAGACACTCGGGACGACACGCGGAGGGCTCATAGGAGATCCCAGGCGCTGCAGACGAGGACGGAACCTCGCCACACTCGGAAATCCGGAAGCGGCCCGACTGTGGGGGATTAGGGGCAGCCTTAATCGTAGCTGCCTGGTTTCAACAGGTGTTCCCTGCAGGGGAAGTCCGCAAATTACCTTATTAATCCAGGGTTGGGCACTAGATGCTTACCTGCATTTCCAGCACAACCCCCGCATTTCCCCAGCAGCCCCCAGTAGAGACCACTAGGGGAAGACACGCGGAGGGCTCCTAGGAGTTCCTTGCGCTGCCAGACAGAGGACGGAAGCGCCCACTCAGAATTCTGGAAAGAGCGAGTGGGGTGGGGTAGCTTTGGGGCCAACATCCACATAGCTGCTCGTGTCAAAGGTGTTCCCTGGCAAGGGAGTCCGCTAATTACCTGATCTGCCAGGGGAGGCACTAGATGCTACCTGCATTTCCAGCGCAAACCCCGCCTTTCCCGGCAGCCCGCATAGGCGATACTCGAGGAAGACACGCGGAGTGCTCTTAGGAGACCCCAGTTGTGCAGACATAGACGGAACCTCGCCAACTCAGAATTCCGGAATGCGGCCCGTATGCGTGGGGGAGATTTGGGGCCGCGCTCCACACATGTGCCTGGTGTCCAGGTGTTCCTGCAGGGGGAATTCCTCTAATTACCTCATCTGTCCAGGTGGAGGCACTAGAGGCTACCTGCATTTCCAGCCAACCCCCTTCTTTCCCCGGCAGCCCCCAGTAGGAGACACTCGGGAAACACGCGGAGGGCTCCCTAGGAGATCCCAGCGCTGCAGACAGAGACGGAACTTCGCAACACTGAGAATTCCGGAACGCGGCCGAGAGGGTGGGGGAGATTTGGGGCCGCCCTCCACGCAGTTGCCTGGTGTCACAGTGTTCCCTGGCAGGGGAAAGTCCGCTAATTACCTCATCTGCCCAGGGGAGAAGCACTAGATGCTACCCTGCTTTCCAGCCCAACCCCCGCCTTTCCCCGACAGCCCGCATAATAGTCACTCGGGGAGACCTCGGAACTCTCCATGAGATCCAGGCGCCGCACACAGAGGACGGAACATCCACAGACTCAGAAATCTAGAACGCCGGGCGGGCCGAGCCGGAGTGGTTGTGGAGATTTTGTGCCACCTCCAGGCAGCTGCCTTGTGTCACAGGTGTCCCTGGCAGGGGGAATTCCGCTAATACCTCATCTGTCCAGGGTGAGGGTACTTGATGCTACCTGCATTTCCAGCCCAACCCCCGCCTTTCCCCGCAGACCCGCACTAGGAAACACTCGGGGAAGACACCGGATGGCTCCTAGGGGATCCCAGGCGCTGCAGACAGAGGACTGAGCCTCGCCACACTCAGAATTGCGGAACAGGCCGAGTGTGTAGGGGAGGTTTGGGGCCAACCTCCCCGCAGCTGCCTGGTGTCACAGTGTTCCCTGGCAGGGGAAGTCCTCTCAATTACCTCATCGGTCCAGGGGTAGGCACTAGATTCTAGATCTACTGAATTTCCAGCATTACTCCTGCTTTCCCCGGCAGACCGCACTTGGATACACTCGGAATACACCGCGAGGGCTCCTAGGAGGTCCCAGGCGCTGCAGACAGAGGAACGGAAGCTCGCCACACTCAGAATTCCGACTCGGCCGAGTGGGTGGTGGTAGCTTTGGGGCCAACCTCCACATAGCTGCCTGGTTGTCACAGGTGTTCCTGGCAAGGGGAAGTCCGCTAATTACCTGGATTGTCCAGGGGAGGCACTAGATGCTACCTGCATTTCCAGC
>NC_045721.1:28435851-28474278 GCF_009834535.1 Camelus ferus
ACAGGTGTTCCCTGGCAGGGGGAAGTCCGCTAAATACCTCATCTCTCCAGAGGGAGGCACTAGATGCTACCTGCATTTTCAGCCTAACCCCCTCTTTTCCCCGGAAGCCCGCACTAGGAGACGCTCGGGGAAGACACGCGGATGGCTCCTAGGATATCCAAGGCGCTGCAGACAGAGGACGGAACCTCCCCACACACAGAATTCCGGAACCCGGCCGAGTGTGTGGGGGAGATTTGGGGCCGCCCTCCAAGCAGCTGCCTGGTGTCACAGGTGTTCCCTCGCAGGGGGAAGTCCGCTAATTACCTCATCTTTCCAGGGGGAGGCACTAGATGCTACCTGCTTTTCCAGCCCAACCCCCGCCTTTCTACGGCAGCCCACACTAGGAGAAACTCGGGGAAGACACGGGAAGGGCTCCTAGGAGATCCGAGGAGCTGCAGACAGAGGACGGTACCTGGCCACACTCAGAATCCCGGAACGGGGTCTAGTGCGTGTGGGAGGTTTGTGGCCGCCCTACACGAAGCTGCCTGGTGTCAAATGTGTTCCCTGGCAGGGGGAAGTCCGCTAATTACCTCATCTGTCCAGGGGGAGGCACTAGATGCTATCTGCATTTGCAGCACAACACCCGACTTTCCCCGCAGCCAGCGTAATAGTCACTCGGGGAAGACACGCGGAGGGCTCCTAGGAGATCCCAGGCGCTGCAGACAGAGGACGGAACCTCGCCACACTCAGAATTCCGAAACGCGCCCGAGTTGTTGGGGGACGTTTGGGGCCCGCCCTCCACGCAGCTGCCTGGTCTCACAGTGTTCCCTGGCAGGGGTGTAATTCCGCTAATTAACTCATTTGTCCAGGGGGTGGCACTAGATGCTACCTGCGTTCCAGCCCAACCCCCGACTTTCCCCAGCAGCCCGCATAATCGTCACTCGGGGAAGACACGCGGAGGCCTCCACGGAGATCCCAGGCGCTGCAGACAGAGGACGGAACCTCGCCACACTCAGAATTCCGGAACAAGGCCGAGTGGTTGGGGGGAGTTTGGGGCCCACATCCACGTAGCTGCCTGGTGTCACAGATGTTCCCTGGCAGGGGGAATTCCGCTAACTACTGATGTGTCCAGGGGGAGGCACTAGATTCTACCTGCATTTCCAGACCAACCCCCGACTTTCCCCGGCAGCCCGCACTAGGAAACACTCGGTGAAGACACGGAGGGCTCCTAGGAGATCCAAGGCGCTGCAGACAGAGGACGGAACCTCCCCACACTCAGAATTCCGGAACCCGGCCGAGTGGGTGGGGGAGGTTTATGGGCCCTCCACGAAGCTGCCTGGTGTCACAGGTGTTCCCTGGCAGGGTAATTCCGCTAATAACTTCATCTGTTCAGGGGGAGGCACTAGATGCTACCTGCATTTCCAGCCCAACCCCCGACTTTCCCCTGCAGCCAGCATAAGAGTCACTCGGGGAAGACACGCGGAGGGCTCCTAGGAGATCCCAGGCGCGCAGACAGAGGACGGAACCTCGCCACACTCAGAATTCCGGAACAAGGCCGAGTGGTTGGGGGGTTTGGGGCCCACATCCAGTAGCTGCCTGGTGTCACAGATGTTCCCTGGCAGGGGGAATTCCGCTAACTACCTGATGTGTCCAGGGGAGGCACTAGATTCTACCTGCATTTCCAGCACAACCCCGGACTTTCCCCTGCTGCCCGCAAGAGGATACACTCGGGGAAGACAGGTGGAGGGCTCCTTGGAGATCCCAGGCGCTGCAGACCGAGGACGGAACCTCGCCACACTCAGAAACCCGGAACGGTGCCTAGTATGTGGGGGAGGTTTGAGGCAGCCCACCACGCAGCTGCCTGGTGTCACAGGTGTTCCCTGGCAGGGGGAAGTGTGATAAATACCTCATCTGTCCAGGGAGGCACTAGATGCTACCTGTAATTCCAGCCCAACCCCCGATTTCCCCTGCAGCCCGCAAAAGAGTCCTCGGGGAAGACACGCGGAGGGCCCCTAGGAGATCCCATGCGCTGCAGACAGAGGACGGAAGCTCGCCACAATCAGAATTCCGCAACACGGCCGAGTGGTTGGTGAGTTTTGGGGCCGCCCTCCACGCATCTGCCTGGTTTCACAGTGTTCCCTGGCAGGGGGAAGTCCGCTAAATACCTCATCTTTCCAGAGGAGGCACTAGTGCTACCTGCATTTCCAGCCTAACCCCCCTCTTTTCCCCGGAAGCCCGCACTAGGAAACACTCGGGGAATTCACGCGGAGGCTCCTAGGAGATCCTAGGCGCTGCAGACAGAGTACGGATCCTCCCCAGACTCAGAATTCCGGAACACGGCCGAGTGGGTGGGGGAGGTTTATGGCCGCCTCCACGCAACTGCCTGGTGTCACAGGTGTTCCCTGGCAGGGTTAATTCTGCTAATTACCTCATCTGTCCAGGGGGAGGCACTAGATGCTACCTGCATTTCCAGCTCAACCCCCGCCTTTCCCGGCAGCCCGCAATAGGAGAAACTCGGGGAAGACACGGGAATGGCTCCCAGGAGATCCCAGGCGCTGCAGACGACGACGGAACCTCGCCACACTCAGAATTTGGAACGGGGTAGAGCGCATGGGGAGGTTTGTGGCCACCCTCCACGCAGCTGCCAGGTGTTACAGGTGTTCCCTGGCAGGGGTTGTTAATTCCGCTAATTACCTCATTTGTCCAGGGGGAGGCACTAGATTCTACCTGCGTTTCCTGACCAACCAACGACTTTCCCCAGCAGCCCGCATAATAGTCACTCGGGGAAGACATGCGGGAGGCTAATCGGAGATCCCAGGCCTGCAGACAGAGGACGGAACCTCGCCACACTCAGAATTCCGGAACGCGCCCGAGTTGTTGGCGGACGTTTGGGGCCGCCCTCTACGCAGCTGCCTGGTCTCACAGGTGTTCCCTGGCAGGGGTGTAATCCGCTAATTACCTCATTTGTCCAGGGGGAGGCACTAGATGTTACCTGCGTTTCCTGCCCAAACACCGACTTTCCACAGCAGCCCGCATAATAGTCACTCGGGGAAGAACGCGGGAGTGCTCCTCGGAGATCCAGGCCTGCAGACAGAGGACGGAACCTCGCCACACTCAGACTTCCGGAACGCGGCCGAGTGGTGGGGGAGGTTTGGGGCAGCCCCTCCACATAGCTGCCTGGTGTCACAAGTGTTCCCTGGCCGGGGGAATCCGCTAAATACCTCATCTGTCCAGGGAGATGCACTAGATGTTAAATGCATTTCCAGCCCAACCCCCGACTTTCCCCTGCATCCCGCTCTAGGATACACTCGGGGAACATACGCGGAGGGCTCCTAGGAGATCCCAGGCGCTGCAGACAGAGGACGGAACCTCGCCCCAATCAGAATTCCGGAATACGGCCGAGTGGGTGGGGGAGTATTGGGGCCGCCCTCCACGAGGCTGTCTGGTTTCACAGGTGTTCCCTGGCAGGGGGAAGTCCGCTAAATACCTCATTTGTCCAGGGGGAGGCACTGGAGCTACTGCATTTCCAGGCCTACCCCGCATTTCCCCGGCAACCCGGACTAGGAGAAACTCTGGGAAGACTCGGGGAGGGCTCCTAGGGGATCCCAGTTGCCTGCAGACAGAGGACGGAACCTCCCCAAACTCAGAATGCCCGGAACGAGGCCGAGTGGGAGTGGAGGTTTGGGGCCGCCCACCACGCAGCTTGCATGGTGTCACAGGTGTTCCCTGGCAGGGGGAATTCCGCTAAATACCTCATCTGTCCAGAGGGAGGCACTAGATGCTACCTGTATTTCCACGCCAACCCCGCCTTTCCCCTGCAGCCCGCATAAGAGTCACTCGGGGAAGACACGCGGAAGGTTCCTAGGAGATCCCAGGCGCTGCAGACAGAGGACGGAAGCTCGCCACAATCAGAATTCCGGAACTCGGCCGAGTGGGTGGGGGAGGATTGGGCCGCCCTCCACAGCAGCTGCCTGGTTTCACAGGTGTTCCCTGGCAGGGGAAGTCCGCTAAATACCTCATCTCTCCAGAGGGAGGCACTAGATGCTACCTGCATTTTCAGCCTACCCCCCTCTTTTCCCCGGGAAGCCCGCACTAGGAGACGCTCGGGGAAGACACGCGGATGCTCCTAGGATATCCAAGGCGCTGCAGACAGAGGACGGAACCTCCCCACACACAGAATTCCGGAACCCGGCCGAGTGTGTGGGGGAGATTTGGGGCCGCCCTCCAAGCAGCTGCCTGGTGTCACAGGTGTTCCCTCGCAGGGGGAAGTCCGCTAATTACCTCATCTTTCCAGGGGGAGGCACTAGATGCTACCTGCTTTTCCAGCCCAACCCCCGCCTTTCTCCGGCAGCCCACACTAGGAGAAACTCGGGGAAGACACGGGAAGGGCTCCTAGGAGATCCGAGGCGCTGCAGACAGAGGACGGTACCTGGCCACACTCAGAATCCCGGAACGGGGTCTAGTGCGTGTGGGAGGTTTGTGGCCGCCCTACACGAAGCTGCCTGGTGTCAAATGTGTTCCCTGGCAGGGGGAAGTCCGCTAATTACCTCATCTGTCCAGGGGGAGGCACTAGATGCTATCTGCTTTTGCAGCACAACACCCGAATTTCCCCGGCAGCCAGCGTAATAGTCACTCGGGGAAGACACGCGGAGGGCTCCTAGGAGATCCCAGGCGCTGCAGACAGAGGACGGAACCTCGCCACACTCAGAATTCCGGAACGCGCCCGAGTTGTTGGGGGACGTTTGGGGCCGCCCTCCACGCAGCTGCCTGGTCTCACAGGTGTTCCCTGGCAGGGGTGTAATTCTGCTAATTAACTCATTTGTCCAGGGGGAGGCACTAGATGCTACCTGCGTTCCAGCCCAACCCCCGACTTTCCCCAGCAGCCCGCATAATCGTCACTCGGGGAAGACACGCGGAGGCCTCCACGGAGATCCCAGGCGCTGCAGACAGAGGACGGAACCTCGCCACACTCAGAATTCCGGAACATGGCGGAGTGTGTGGGGAGGTTTGGGGCCGCCCTCCACGCAGCTGCCTGGTGTCACAGGTGTTCCCTGGCAGGGGAAGTCCGCTAAATACCTCATCTGTCCAGAGGTAGGCACTAGATGGTACCTGCATTTCCAGCCTAACCCCCTGTTTTCCCCGGAAGCCCGCACTAGGAGACGCTCGGGGAAGACACGCGGAGGTCTCTTAGGATATCCAAGGCGCTGCAGACAGAGGACGGAACCTCGCCACACTCAGAATTCCGGAACGCGTCCGAGTGGGTTGGGGAGGTTTGGGGCCGCCTTCCACGCAGCTGTCAGGTGTCACAGGTGTTCCCTGGCAGGGGGAAGTCCGCTAATTACCTCATCTGTCCAGGGGGAGGCACTAGATGCTACCAGCATTTCCAGCACAACCCCCGACTTTCCCCTGCAGCCAGCATAAGAGTCACTCGGGGAAGACACGCGGAGGGCTCCTAGGAGATCCCAGGCGCTGCAGACAGAGGACGGAACCTCGCCACACTCAGAATTCCGGAACAAGGCCGAGTGGTTGGGGGAGTTTTGGGGCCCACATCCACGTAGCTGCCTGGTGTCACAGATGTTCCCTGGCAGGGGGAATTCCGCTAACTACCTGATGTGTCCAGGGGGAGGCACTAGATTCTACCTGCATTTCCAGACCAACCCCCGACTTTCCCCGGCAGCCCGCACTAGGAAACACTCGGTGAAGACACGCGGAGGGCTCCTAGGAGATCCAAGGCGCTGCAGACAGAGGACGGAACCTCCCCACACTCAGAATTCCGGAACCCGGCCGAGTGGGTGGGGGAGGTTTATGGCCACCCTCCACGCAGCTGCCTGGTGTCACAGGTGTTCCCTGGCAGGGGTAATTCCGCTAATAACTTCATCTGTTCAGGGGGAGGCACTAGATGCTACCTGCATTTCCAGCCCAACCCCCGACTTTCCCCTGCAGCCAGCATAAGAGTCACTCGGGGAAGACACTCGGAGGGCTCCTAGGAGATCCCAGGCGCTGCAGACAGAGGACGGAACCTCGCCACACTCAGAATTCCGGAACAAGGCCGAGTGGTTGGGGGAGTTTTGGGGCCCACATCCACGTAGCTGCCTGGTGTCACAGATGTTCCCTGGCAGGGGGAATTCCGCTAACTACCTGATGTGTCCAGGGGGAGGCACTAGATTCTACCTGCATTTCCAGCACAACCCCCGACTTTCCCCTGCTGACCGCAAGAGGATACACTCGGGGAAGACAGGCGGAGGGCTCCTTGGAAATCCCAGGCGCTGCAGACCGAGGACGGAACCTCGCCACACTCAGAAACCCGGAACGGTGCCTAGTATGTGGGGGAGGTTTGAGGCAGCCCACCACGCAGCTGCCTGGTGTCACAGGTGTTCCCTGGCAGGTGGAAGTGTGATAAATACCTCATCTGTCCAGAGGGAGGCACTAGATGCTACCTGTAATTCCAGCCCAACCCCCGCTTTTCCCCTGCAGCCCGCAAAAGAGTCACTCGGGGAAGACACGCGGAGGGCCCCTAGGAGATTCCATGCGCTGCAGACAGAGGACGGAAGCTCGCCACAATCAGAATTCCGCAACACGGCCGAGTGGGTGGGTGAGTTTTGGGGCCGCCCTCCACGCAGCTGCCTGGTTTCACAGGTGTTCCCTGGCAGGGGGAAGTCCGCTAAATACCTCATCTTTCCAGAGGGAGGCACTAGATGCTACCTGCATTTCCAGCCTAACCCCCCTCTTTTCCCCGGAAGCCCGCACTAGGAAACACTCGGGGAATTCACGCGGAGGGCTCCTAGGAGATCCTAGGCGCTGCAGACAGAGTACGGATCCTCCCCAGACTCAGAATTCCGGAACACGGCCGAGTGGGTGGGGGAGGTTTATGGCCGCCCTCCACGCAACTGCCTGGTGTCACAGGTGTTCCCTGGCAGGGTTAATTCCGCTAATTACCTCATCTGTCCAGGGGGAGGCACTAGATGCTACCTGCATTTCCAGCTCAACCCCCGCCTTTCCCCGGCAGCCCGCAATAGGAGAAACTCGGGGAAGACACGGGAATGGCTCCCAGGAGATCCCAGGCGCTGCAGACAGACGACGTAACCTCGCCACACTCAGAATTTCGGAACGGGGTCGAGCGCATGGGGGAGGTTTGTGGCCACCCTCCACGCAGCTGCCTGGTGTTACAGGTGTTCCCTGGCAGGGGTGTAATTCCGCTAATTACCTCATTTGTCCAGGGGGAGGCACTAGATGCTACCTGCGTTTCCTGACCAACCAACGACTTTCCCCAGCAGCCCGCATAATAGTCACTCGGGGAAGACATGCGGAGGGCTAATCGGAGATCCCAGGCCTGCAGACAGAGGACGGAACCTCGCCACACTCAGAATTCCGGAACGGGGTCGAGTGCGTGGGGGAGGTTTGTGGCCGCCCTACACGAAGCTGCCTGGTGTCACATGTGTTCCCTGGCAGGGGGAAGTCCGCTAATTACCTCATCTGTCCAGGGGGAGGCACTAGATTCTACCTGCATTTCCAGCACAACCCCCGACTTTCCCCTGCAGCCCGCATAATAGTCACTCGGGGAAGACACGTGGAGGGCTCCTAGGAGATCCCAGGCGCTGCAGGCAGAGGACGGAACCTACCCACAATCAGAATTCCGGAACGCGGCCGAGTGGGTGGGGGAGGTTTGGGGCCCACTTCCACGTAGCTGCCTGGTTTCACATGTGTTCCCTGGCAGGGGGAAGTCCGCTAATTACCACATCTGTCCAGGGGGAAGCACTAGATTCTACCTGCATTTCCAGCACAACCCCCGATTTTCCCCTGCAGCCCGCTCTAATATACACTCGGGGAAGACAGGCCGAGGGCTCTTAGGAGATCCCAGGCGCTGCAGACAGAGGACGGAACCTCGCCACACTCAGAATTCCGGAACGCGGCCGAGTGGGTGGGGGAAGTTTGGGGCAGCCCTCCACGCAACTGCCAGGTGTCACAGGTGTTCCCTGGCAGGGGGAAGTCGTTTAATTACCTCATCTGTCCAGGGGGAGGCACTAGATGCTACCTGCATTTCCAGCCCAACCCCCGACTTTCCCCTGCAGCCCGCAAAAGAGTGACTTGTGGAAGACACGCGGAAGGCTCCTAGGAGATCGCACGCGCTGCAGACATAGGACGGAAACTCGCAACACTCAGAATTCCGGAACACGGCCGAGTGGGTGGGGTCGGTTTGGGGCCGCCCTGCACGCAGCTGCCTGGTGTCACAGGTGTTACCTGGCATGGGTGTAATTCCGCTAATTACATCATTGGTACAGGTGGAGGCACTAGATGCTACCTGCATTTCCAGGCCAACCACCGCCATTCCCCTGCAGTCCGCAATAAGAGACATTCGGGGAAGACACGCGGAGAGCTCCTTGGAGATCCCAGGCGCTGCAGACAGAGGACGGAACCTACCCACACTCAGAATTCCGGAACGCGGCCGAGTGGGTGGGGGAGGTTTGGGGCCCACTTCCACGTAGCTGCCTGGTTTCACAGGTGTTCCCTTGCAGGGGGAATTCCGCTAAATTCCTGATGTGTCCAGGGGGAGGCACTAGATTCTACCTGAATTTCCAGACCAACCCCCGCATTTCCCCGGAAGCCCTCACTAGGATACACTCGGGGAAGACACGGGGAGGGCTCCTATGTGTTCCCAGGCCATGCAGACAGAGGACGGAATCTCCCCACACTCAGAATTCTGGAACGCGGCGGAGTTGGTGGGGTAGGTTTGGGGCCGCCCTCCACGCAGCTGCCTGGTGTCACAGGTGTTCCCTGGCAGGGGTAATTCCGCTAATAACTTCATCTGTTCAGGGGGAGGCACTAGATGCTACCTGCATTTCCAGCATAACCCCCGACTTTCCCATGCAGCCCGCTTAGGATACACTCGGGGAAGACAGGCGGAGGGCTCCTAGGAGATCCCAGGCGTTGCAGACCGAGGACGGAACCTCGCCACACTCAGAATTCCTGAACACGGCCGAGTGGGTTGGGGATATTTGGGGCCGCCCTCCACGCAGCTGCCTGGTGTCACAGGTGTTCCCTGGCAGGGGGAAGTCCGCTAATTACCTCATCTGTCCAGGGGGAGGCACTAGATGCTACCTGCTTTTCCAGCCCATCCCCCACATTTCCCGGCAGACCGCACTAAGAGACACTCGGGGAAGACACGGGGAGGGCTCGTAGGAGTTCCCAGGCCCTGAAGACAGAGGACGGAATCTCCCCACACTCAGAATTCCGGAACGCGCCCAAGTGGGTGAGGTAGTTTTGGGGCCGCCCCCCACAAAGCTGCCTGGTGTCACAGGTGTTCCCTGGCAGGGGTAATTCCGCTAATAACTTCATCTGTTCAGGGGGAAGCACTAGATGCTACCTGCATTTCCAGCCTAACCCCCGACTTTCCCATGCAGCCCGCTTAGGATACACTCGGGGAAGACAGGCGGAGGGCTCCTAGGAGATCCCAGGCGTTGCAGACAGAGGACGGAACCTCGCCACACTCAGAATTCCTGAACCCGGCCGAGTGGGTGGGGGAGGTTTGGGGCCGCCATCAACGCAGCTGCCTGGTGTCACAGGTGTACCCTGTCAGGGGTGTAATTCCGCTAATTACCTCATTTGTCCAGGGGGAGGCACTAGATGCTACCTCATTTCCAGCCCAACCACCGCCTTTCCCCTGCAGCACGCAATAAGAGACATTCGGGGAAGATATGCGGAGAGCTTCTTGGAGATCCCAGGCGCTGCAGACAGAGGACGGAACCTACCCACACTCAGAATTCCGGAACGCGGCTGAGTGGGTGGGGGAGGTTTGGGGCCGCCTTTCACGTAGCTGCCTGGTGTCACAGGTGTTCCCTGGCAGGGGGAATTCCGCTAACTACCTGAAGTGTCCAGGGGGAGGCACTAGATTCTACCGGCATTTCCAGACCAACCCCCGTTTTTCACCGGCAGCCCGCACTAAGAGACACTCGGGGAAGACACGCGGATGGCTCCTAGGAGATCCCAGGTGCTGCAGACAGAGGACGGAACCTCGCCACAGTCAGAATTCCGGGACGCGGCCGACTGGTTGTGTGAGGTTTGGGGCCGCCATCCACACAGCTGCCTGGTGTCACAGGTGTTCCCTGGCAGGGGGAAGTCCGCTAATTACCTCATCTGTCCTGGGGTAGTCACTAGATGCTACCTGCATTTCCAGCCCAAACCCCGGCTTTCCACGGGAGCCCGAACTAGGAAACACTCGGGGAAGTCACGCGGAGGGCTCCTGGGAGATCCCAGGCGCTGCAGACAGAGGACGGAACCTCGCCACACTCAGAATTCCGGAACGCGGCCGAGTGAGTGTTGGGGGTTTTGGGCCGCCCTGCACGCAGCTGCCTGCTGTCACAGGTGTTCCCTGGCAGATGGAATTCCGCAAATTACCTCATCTGTCCAGGGGGAGGCACTAGATGCTACCTGCGTTTCCAGCCCAACCCCCGCCTTTCCCCTGCAGCCCGCAAAAGAGTCACTCGGGGAAGACACGCGGATGGCTCCTAGGAGATCCCAGGCGCTGCAGACAGAGGACGGAACCTCGCCACACTCAGAATTCCGGAACGCGGCTGAGTGAGTGGGGGATATTTGGGGCCGCCTTGCACGCAGCTGCCTGGTGTCACAGGTGTTCCCTGGCAGTGGGAAGTCCGCTAATTACCTCATCTGTCCAGGGGTAGGCACTAGATGCTACCTGCGTTTCCAGCCCAACCCCCGCCTTTCCCCGGCAGCCCCCAATAATAGACACTCGGTGAAGACACGCGGTCGGCTCCTAGGAGATCCCAGGCGCTGCAGACAGAGGACGGAACCTCCCCACACTCAGAATTCCGGAAAAAGGCCGAGTGGGTGGGGGAGGTTTGGAGCCACACTCCCCGGAGCTGCCTGGTGTCACAGGTGTTCCCTGGCAGTGGTAAGTCCGCTAATAACCTCATCTGTCCAGGGGGAGGCACTAGATGCTACCTGCATTTCCAGCCCAACCCCCGCATTTCCCCTGAATCCCCCACTAGTAGACACTCGGGGAAGACACGCGGAGTGCTCCTAGGTGTTCCCAGGCACTGCAGACAGAGGACGGGTCCTCCCCACACTCAGAATTCAGGAAAACGGCCGAGTGGGTGGGGGAGGTTTGGAGCCACACTACCCGGTGCTGCCTGGTTTCACAGGTGTTCCCTGGCAGGGGGAATTCCGCTAATAACCTCATCTGTCCAGGGGGAGGCACTAGATGCTACCTGCATTTCCAGCCCAACCCCCGGCTTTCCCCGGCAGCCCGCACTAGGAGACACTCGGGGAAGACACGTGGAGGGCTCCTAGGAGTTAACAGGCACTGCAGAAAGAGGACGGATACTCGCCACTCTCAGAATTCCGGAACGCGGCCGAGTGGGTATGGAGGTTAGTGGCCGCCCTACACGCAGCTGCCTGGTGTCACAAGTGTTCCCTGGCAGTGGGAATTCCGCTAATTACCTCATCTGTCCAGGGGGAGGCACTAGATGCTACCTGCGTTTCCAGGACAACCCCCGTCTTTCCCCGGCAGCCCGCATAGGAGACACTCAGGGAAGACACGCGGAGGGATCCTAGGAGATCCCTGGCACTGCAGACAGAAGACGGAACCTCGCCACACTCAGAATTCCGGAACGAGGCCGAGTGGGTGGGGGAGTTTTGGGGCCGCCCTCCACGTAGCTGCCTGGTGTCACAGGTGTTCCCTGGCAGGGGGAACCAGTAATTACCTCATCTCTCCCGGGGGAGGCACTAGATGCTACCTGCATTTCCAGCCCAACCCCCGGCTTTCCCCAACAGCCCGCAATAGGAGACAATCGGGGAAGACATGCGGAGGGCTCCTAGGAGATCCCAGGTGCTGCAGGCAGAGGACGGAACCTCGCCACACTCAGAAATCCGGAACGCAGCCGAGTGGGTGCGGGATGTTTGGGGCCGATCTCCACTCAGCTGCCTGGTGTTACAGATGTTCTCTGGCAGGGGGAAGTCCGCTAATTACCTGATCTGTCCAGGGGGAGGCACTAGATGCTACCTGCTTTTCCAGCACAACACCCGCATTTTCACGGCAGACCGCACTAGGAGACAAACTGGGAAGAAACGGGGAGAGCTCCTAGGAGATACCAGACGCTGCAGACCGAGGACGGAACCTCCCCACACTCAGAAATCCGGAACGCGGCCGAGTGGGTGCGGGAAGTTTGGGGCCGATCTCCACTCAGCTGCCTGGTGTCACAGGTGTTCCCTTGCAGGGGGAAGTCCGCTAATTACCCCATCTGTCCAGGGGGATTCACTAGATGCTACCTGCATTTCTAGCCTATCCCCCGCCTTTCCCAGGCAGTCCGCACTAGGAGACACTCGGGGAAGTCACGCGGGGGGCTCCTAGGAAATCCCAGGCGCTGCAGACAGAGGACGGATCCTCGCCACATTCAAAATTCCTGAACGTGGCCGAGTGGGTGGGGGAGTGTTCGGGCAGCCCTCCACATAGCTGCCTGGTGTCACAGGTGTTCCCTGGCAGTGGGAATTCTGCTAATTACCTCATCTGTCCTGGGGGAGGCAGTAGATGCTACCAGCATTTCCAGCCCAACCCCCGGGTTTCCCCGGGCGCCCGCACTAGGAGACACTCGGGGAAGTCACGCGGACGGCTCTTAGGTGATCCCAGGTGCTGCAGACAGATGACGAAACCTCTCCACACTCAGAATTCCGTAACGCGGCCGAGTTGTTTGGGGGAGTTTTGGGGCCGCTCTCCACGCAGGTGCCTGGTGTCACAGGTGTTCCCTGGCTAGGGAAATCCGCTAATTACATCATCTGTCCAGGGGGAGGCACTAGATTCTACCTGAAATTCCAGCCCAACCCCCGCCTTTCCCCGGCAGCATGCACAAGAGACACGCGGGGAAGACTCGCGGAGGGCTTCTAGGAGATCCCAGGCGCTGCAGACAGAGGACGGAATCTCGCCACACTCAGAATTCCGGAACGCGGCCGAATGTGTGTGGGAGGTTTGGGGCAGCCCTCCACCCAGCTGCCTGGTGTCACAGGTGTTCCCTAACAGGGGGAAGTCCGATAAATACCTCATCTATCCAGAGATAGGCACTAGATGCTACCTGCATTTCCAGCTTAACCCCCTCTTTTCCCCGGAAGCCCGCAGTAGGAGACGCTCGGGGAAGACACGCGGAGGTCTCCTGGGATATCCAAGGCGCTGCAGACAGAGGACGGGTCCTCCCCACACTCAGAATTCCGGAACCCGGCCGAGTGTGTGGGGGACGTTTTGGGCCGCCCTCCAAGCAGCTGCCAGGTGTCACATGTGTTCCCTGGCAGGGGGAATTCCGCTAAATACCTGATGTGTCCAGGGGGAGGCACTAGATTCTACCTGAATTTCCAGAACAACCCCCGCCTTTCCCCGGCAGCCCGCACTAGGAGACACTCGGGGAAGACACGGGGAGGGCTCCTAGTTGTTCCCAGGCCAAGCAGACAGAGGACGGTACCTTGCCACACTCAGAATTCCGGAACGGGGTCGAGTTCGTTGGGGAGGTTTGTGGCCGCCCTACACGCAGCTGCCTGGTGTCACGTGTTCCCTGGCAGGGAGAACTCCGCTAATTACCTCATCTGTCCAGCGGGAGGCACTAGATGCTACCTGCATTTCCAGACCAACCCCCGATATTTCCCTGCAGCCCGCTCTAGGATACACTCGGGGAGGACAGGCGGAGGGCTCCTAGGAGATCCCAGGCGATGCAGACCGAGGACGGAACCTCGCCACACTCAGAATTCCGGAACGCGGCCGAGTGTGTGGGGGAGGTTTGGGGTAGCCCTCCACCCAGCTGCCTGGTGTCACAGGTGTTCCCTAACAGGGGGAATTCCGATAAATACCTCATCTGTACAGAGGGAGGCACTAGATGCTACCTGTATTTCGAGCCCAACCCCGCCTTTCCCCTGCAGCCCGCATAAGAGTCACTCGGGGAAGACACGCGGAGGGCTCCTAGGAGATCCCAGGCGCTGCAGAGAGAGGACGGAAGCTCGCCAAAATCCGAATTCCGGAACGCGGCCGAGTGGGTGGGGGAGGTTTGGGGCCTCCCTCCACGAAGCTGCCTGGTTTCACAGGTGTTCCCTGGCAGGGGGAAGTCTACTAAATACCTCATCTATCCAGAGGGAGGCACTAGATGCTACCTGCATTTCCAGCCTAACCCCCTCTTTTCCCCGGAAGCCCGAAGTAGGAGACGCTCGGGGAAGACACGCGGAGGTCTCCTAGGATATCCAAGGCGCTGCAGACAGAGGACGGGTCCTCCCCACACTCAGAATTCCGGAACCCGGCCGAGTGTGTGGGGGAGGTTTGGGGCCACCCTCCAGCAGCTGCCAGGTGTCACAGTTGTTCCCTGGCAGGGGGAATTCCGCTAAATACCTGATGTGTCCAGGGGGAGGCACTAGATTCTACCTGAATTTGCAGAACAACCCCCGCATTTCCCCGGCAGCCCGCACTAGGAGACACTCGGGGAAGACACGGGGAGGGCTCCTAGGTGTTCCCAGGCCATGCAGACAGACGACAGTACCTGGCCACACTCAGAATTCCGGAAAGGGGTCGAGTGCGTGGGGGAGGTTTGTGGACGCCCTACACGCAGCTGCCTGGTTTCACATGTGTTCCCTGGCAGGGGGAAGTCCGCTAATTATCTCATCTGTCCAGGGGGAGGCACTAGATTCTACCTGCATTTCCAGCACAACCCCCGACTTTCCCCTGCAGCCCGCATAATAGTCACTCGGGGAAGACACGTGGAGGGCTCCTAGGAGATACCAGGCGCTGCAGAAAGAGGACGGAACCTACCCACACTCAGAATTCCGGAACGCGGCCGAGTGGGTGGGGGAGGTTTGGGGCCCACTTCCACGTAGCTGCCTGGTTTCACATGTGTTCCCTGGCAGGGGGAAGTCCGCTAATTACCTCATCTGTCCAGGGGGAGGCACTAGATTCTGCCTGCATTTTCAGCACAACCCCCGATTTTCCCCTGCAGCCCGCTCTAATATACACTCGGGGAAGACAGGCGGAGGGCTCTTAGGAGATCCCAGGCGCTGCAGACAGAGGACGGAACCTCGCCACACTCAGAATTCCGGAACGCGGCCGAGTGGGTGGGGGAGGTTTGGGGCAGCCCTCCACGCAACTGCCAGGTGTCACAGGTGTTCCCTGGCAGGGGGAAGTCGTTTAATTACCTCATCTGTCCAGGGGGAGTCACTAGATGCTACCTGCATTTCCAGCCCAACCCCCGACTTTCCCCTGCAGCCCGCAAAAGAGTCACTCGGGGAAGACACGCGGAGGGCTCCTAGGAGATCGCATCCGCTGCAGACATAGGACGGAAACTCGCCACACTCAGAAATCCGGAACACGGCCGAGTGGGTGGGGTAGGTTTGGGGCCGCCCTGCACGCAGCTGCCTGGTGTCACAGGTGTTACCTGGCATGGGTGTAATTCCGCTAATTACCTCATTGGTCCAGGGGGAGGCACTAGATGCTACCTGCATTTCCAGCCCAACCACCTCCATTCCCCTGCAGTCCGCAATAAGAGACATTCGGGGAAGACACGCGGAGAGCTCCTTGGAGATCCCAGGTGCTGCAGACAGAGGACGGAACCTACCCACACTCAGAATTCCGGAACGCGGCCGAGTGGGTGGTGGAGGTTTGGGGCCCACTTCCACGTAGCTGCCTGGTTTCACAGGTGTTCCCTGGCAGGGGGAATTCCGCTAAATACCTGATGTGTCCTGGGGGAGGCACTAGATTCTACCTGCATTTCCAGACCAACCCCCGCATTTCCCCGGCAGCCCGCACTAGGAGACACTCGAGGAAGACACGGGGAGGACTCCTAGTGGTTCCCAGGCCCTGCAGACAGAGGACGGAACCTCCCCACTCTCAGAATTCCGGAACGCGGCCGAGTGGGTGGGGTAGATGTGGGGCCGCCCTCCACGCAGCTGCCTGGTGTCACAGGTGTTCCCTGGCAGGGGGAATTCCGCTAAATACCTCATCTGTCCAGGGGGAGGCACTAGATGCTACCTGCATTTCCAGCCCAACCCCCGACTTTCCCCTGAAGCCCGCTCTAGGATATACTCGGGGAAGACAGGCGGATGGCTCCTTGGAGATCCCAGACGCTGCAGACCGAGGACGGAACATCGCCACACTCAGAATTCCGGAACGCGGGCGAGTGGGTGGGGGAGGTTTGGGGTCGCCAACCACGCAGCTGCCTGGTGACACATGTGTTCCCTGGCAGGGGTGTAATTTCGCTAATTACCTCATTTGTCCAGGGGGAAGCACTAGATTCTACCTGCATTTAAAGCCCAACCACCGCCTTTCCCCTGCATCCCGCAATACGAGACATTTGGGGAAGATACGCGGAGAGCTACTTGGAGATCCCAGGCTCTGCAGACAGAGGACGGAACCTACCCACACTCAGAATTCCGGAACGCGGCTGAGTGGGTGGGGGAGGTTTGGGGCCGCCTTTCACGTAGCTGCCTGGTGTCACAGGTGTTCCCTGGCAGGGGGAATTCCGCTAACTATCTGAAGTGTCCAGGGGGAGGCACTAGATTCTACCTGCATTTCCAGACCAACCCCCGCATTTCCTCAGCAGCCCGCACTAAGAGACACTCGGGGAAGACACGCGGATGGCTCTTAGGAGATCCCAGGTGCTGCAGACAGAGGACGGAACCTCGCCACACTCAGAATTCTGGGACGCGGCCGAATGGTTGTGTGAGATTTGGGGCCGCCATCCACCCAGCTGCCTGTGTCACAGGTGTTCCCTGGCAGAGGGTAGTCCGCTAATTACCTCATCTGTCCAGGGGGATTCACTAGATGCTACCTGCATTTTCAGCCCAACCCCCGTCTTTCCCCTGAAGCCCGCTCTAGGATACATTCGGGGAAGTCAGGCGGAGTGCTCCTAGGAGATCCCAGGCGCTGCAGACAGAGGACGGAACTTCGCCACACTCAGAATTCTGGAACTGTCTGAGTGGGTGCAGGAGGTTTGGGGCCGAATTCCACGCAGCTGCCTGGTGTCACATGTGTTCGTTGGCAGGGGGAATTCCGATAAATACCTCATCTGTCCTGGGGTAGGCACTAGATGCTACCTGCATTTCCAGCCCAACCCCCGGCTTTCTACGGGAGCCCGAACTAGGAAACACTCGGGGAAGTCACGCGGAGGGCTCCTGGGAGATCCCAGGCGCTGCAGACAGAGGACGGAACCTCGCCACACTCAGAATTCCGGAACGAGGCCGAGTGAGTGGGGGATATTTGGGGTCCGCCCTCCACGAAGCTGCCTGGTGTCACAGGTGTTCCCTGGCAGTGGGAAGTCCGCTAATTACCTCATCTGTCCAGGGGTAGGCACTAGATGCTACCTGCGTTTCCAGCCCAACCCCCGCCTTTCCCCGGCAGCCCCCAATAATAGACACTCGGAGAAGACTCGCGGACGGCTCCTAGGAGATCCCAGGCGCTGCAGACTGAGGACGGAACCTCCCCACACTCAGAATTCCGGAAAGCGGCCGAGTGGGTGTGGGAGCTTTGGAGCCACACTCCCCGGAGCTGCCTGGTGTCACAGGTGTTCCCTGGCAGGGGTAAGTCCGCTAATAACCTCATCTGTCCAGGGGGAGGCACTAGATGCTACCTGCATTTCCAGCCCAACCCCCGCCTTTCCCCTGAATCCCCCACTAGTAGACACTCGGGGAAGTCACGCGGAGGGCTCCTAGGTGTTCCCAGGCACTGCAGACAGAGGACGGATCCTCCCCACACTCAGAATTCCGGAAAGCGGCCGAGTGGGTGGGGGAGGTTTGGAGCCACACTCCCCGGTGCTGCCTGGGGTCACAGGTGTTCCCTGGCAGGGGGAATTCCGCTAATAACCTCATCTGTCCAGGGGGAGGCACTAGATGCTACCTGCATTTCCAGCCCAACCCCCGGCTTTCCCCGGCAGCCCGCACTAGGAGAAACTCGGGGAAGACACGCGGAGGGCTCCTAGGAGTTAACAGGCACTGCAGAAAGAGGACGGATACTCGCCACTCTCAGAATTCCTGAACGTGGCCGAGAGGGTAGGGGAGGTTTGGTGCTGACCTCCATGCAGCTGCCTGGTGTCACAGATGTTCCGTGGCAGGGGGAAGTCCGCTAATTACCTCATCTGTCCTGGGGGAGGCACTAGACGCTACCTGCGTTTTCAGGCCAACCCCCGTCTTTCCCCGGCAGCCCGCATAGGAGACACTCAGGGAAGACACGCGTAGGGATCCTAGGAGATCCCTGGAACTGCAGACAGAAGACGGAACCTCGCCACACTCAGAATTCCGGAACGCGGCCGAGTGGGTGGGGGAGTTTTGGGGCCGCCCTCCACGTAGCTGCCTGGTGTCACAGGTGTTCCCTGGCAGGGGGAAGACCAGTAATTACCTCATATCTCCCGGGGGAGGCACTAGATGCTACCTGCATTTCCAGCCCAACCCCTGGCATTCCCCGACAGCCCGCACCAGGAGACAATCGGGGAAGACATGCGGAGGGCTCCTAGGAGATCCCAGGTGCTGCAAGCAGAGGACGGAACCTCGCCACACTCAGAAATCCGGAACGCGGCCGAGTGGGTGCGGGATGTTTGGGGCCGATCTCCACTCAGCTGCCTGGTGTTACAGATGTTCTCTGGCAGGGGGAAGTCCGCTAATTACCTGATCTGTCCAGGGGGAGGCACTAGATGCTACCTGCTTTTCCAGCACAACACCCGCATTTTCACGGCATACCGCACTAGGAGACAAACGGGGAAGAAACGTGGAGAGCTCCTAGGAGATACCAGACGCTGCAGACAGAGGACGGAACCTCCCCACAATCAGAATTCCGGAACGCGGCCGAGTGGTTGGGGGAGGTTTGGGGCCGCATTCCACGCAGCTGCCTGGTGTCACAGGTGTTCCCTTGCAGGGGGAAGTCCGCTAAATACCTCATCTGTCCAGGGGGAGGCAGTAGATGGTACCAGGATTTCCAGCCCAACCCCCGGCTTTCCCCGGGCGCCCGCACTAAGAGACACTCGGGGAAGTCACGCGGACGGCTCTTAGGTGATCCCAGGCGCTGCAGACAGAGGACGAAACCTCCCCACACTCAGAATTCGGGAACGCGGCCGAGTTGTTGGGGGAGTTTTGGGGCCGCCCTGCACGCAGCTGCCTGGTGTCACAGGTGTTCCCTGGCAGTGGGAAGTCCGCTAATTACCTCATCTGTCCAGGGGGAGGCACTAGATGCTACCTGCGTTTCCAGCCCTACCCCAGCCTTTCCCCGGCAGCCCGCATAGGAGACACTCAGGGAAGACCTGGTGAGGGATCCTAGGAGATCCCAGGCGCTGCAGACAGAGAACGGAACCTCGCCACACTCAGAATTCTGGAACTTTCTGAGTGGGTGGAGGAGTTTTGGGGCCGCCATCCACGCAGCTGCCTGGTGTCACAGGTGTTAGTTGGCAGGGGGAATTCCGCTAATAACCTCATTTGTCCTGGGGTAGGCACTAGGTGCTACCTGCATTTCGAGCCCAACCACCGCCTTTCCACTGCAGCCCGCATAAGAGTCACTCGGGGAAGACACTCGGATGGCTCCTAGGAGATCCCAGGTGCTGCAGACAGAGAACGGAACCTCGCCACACTCAGAATTCCGGAACGTGGCCTAGTGTGTTGGGGAGGTTTGGGGCAGCCTCCCACGCAGCTGCCTGGTGTCACAGGTGTTCCCTGGCAGGGGTTTAATTCGCTAATTTCCTCATTTGTCCAGGGGGATGCACTAGATGCTAACTGCATTTCCAGCCCAACCACCGCCTTTCCCCTGCAGCCCGCAATAAGAGACATTCCTGGAAGACACGCGGAGAGCCCCTTGGGATTCCAGGCGCTGCAGACAGAGGACGGAACCTCGCCACACTCAGAATTCCAGAACGCGGCCGAGTGGGTGGGGGAGGGTTTTGGCCCACTTCCACGTAGCTGCCTGTTTTCACAGGTGTTCCCTGGCAGGTGGAAATCCGCTAAATACCTGATGTGTCCTGGGGAAGGCACTAGATTCTACCTGCATTTCCAGACCAACCCCCGCCTTTTCCCGGCAGCCCGCACTAGGAGACACTCGGGGAAGACACGGGGAGGACTCCTAGGGGTTCCCAGGCCCTGCAGACATAGGACGGAACCTCCCCACACTCAGAATTCCGGAACGCGGCCGAGTGGGTGGGGGAGGTTTGGGGCCGCCCTCCACGCAGCTGCCTGGTGTAACAGGTGTTCCCTGGCAGGGGTGTAATTCCGCTAATTACCTCATTTGTCCAGTGGGAAGCACTAGATTCTACCTGCATTTCCAGCCCAACCACCGCCTTTCCCCTGCATCCCGCAATACGAGACATTTGGGGAAGACACGCGGAGAGCTACTTGGAGATCCCAGGCGCTGCAGACAGAGGACGGAACCTACCCACACTCAGAATTCCGGAACGCGGCCGAGTGGTTGGGGGAGGTTTGGGGCCGCCTTCCACGTAGCTGCCTGGTGTCACAGGTGTTCCCTGGCAGGGGGAAGTCCGCTAAATACCTGAAGTGTCCATGGGGAGGCACTAGATTCTACCTGCATTTCCAGACCAACCCCCGCCTTTCCCCGGCAGCCCGCACTAGGAGACACTCGGGGAAGACACGGGGAGGGCTCCTAGGAGATTCAAGGCACTGCAGAAAGAGGACTGAACCTCCCACAATGAGAATTCCGGAACGCGGCCGAGTGGGTCGGTGATGTTTGGGGCCTACCACCACGCAGCTGCCTCGTGTCACAGGTGTTCCCTGGCAGGTGGAAGTCCGCTAATTACCTCATCTGTCCAGGGAGAGGCACTAGATGCTACCTGCATTTCTAGCCTATCACCCGCGTTTTCACGGCAGACCGCAATAGGAGACACTCGGGGAAGACACGCGGATGGCTCCTATGAGATCCCAGGTGCTGCAGACCGAGGACGGAACCTCGCAACACTCAGAATTCCGGAACGCGGCCGAGTGTTTGGGGGAGGTGTGGGGCCGCCATCCACGCAGCTGCCTGGTTTCACAGGTGTTCCCCGGCAGGGGGAAGTCCGCTAATTACCTCATCTGTCCAGGGGGAGGCACTAGATTCTACGAGCATTTCCAGCCCAATCCCCGCCTTTCCCTGGCAGCCTGCACTAGGAGACACTCGGGGAAGACACGCGGAGAACTCCTTGGAGATCCCAGGCGCTGCAGACTGAGGACGGAACCTTGCCACACTCAGAATTCCGGAACGCGGCCGAGTGGGTGGGGAATTTTGGGGCTGCCCCCCACGCAGCTGCCTGGTGTCACAGGTGTTCCCTGGCAGGGGAAGTCCGCTTATTACCTCTTCTGTCCAGAGGGAGGCACTAGATGTTACCTGCATTTCCAGCCCAACCCTCGCCTTTCCTCAAATTCCTCACTAGGATACACTCGGGGAAGACACGCGGAGGGCTCCTAGGAGATCACAGGCGCTGCAGACAGAGGACGTAACCTCCTCACACTCAGAATTCCGGAACGCGGCCGAGTGTGTGGATGAGTTTTGGGGCCGCCCTCCACGCAGCTGCCTGGTGTCACAGGTGTTCCCTTCCAGGGGGAAGTCCTCTAATTACCTCATCTGTCCAGGGGGAGTCACTAGATTCTACCTGCATTTCCATCCCAACCCCCGCCTATCCCCGGCAGCCCGCACTAGGATAAACTCGAGGAAGACACGCAGATTGCTCTTAGGAGATCCCAGATGCTGCAGAGGTAGGACGGAACCTCGCCACACTCAGAATTCCGGAACGCGGCCTAGTGTGTTGGGGAGGTTTGGGGCCGCCATCCACAAAGCTGCCTCGTGTCACAGGTGTTCCCTGGCATTGGGAAGTCCGCTAATTACCTCATCTGTCCAGGGGGAGGCACTAGATGCTACCAGCATTTCCAGCCCAACCCCGCCTTTCCCCGTCAGCCCGCAATAGGAGAAACTCGGGGAAGACACGGGAAGGGTTCTTAGGTGATCCCAGGCGCTGCAGACAGAGGACGGAACCTCGCCACACTCAGAATTCCGGAATGGGATCGAGTGCATGGGGGAGGTTTGGGGCCGACACCACGCAGCTGCCTGGTGTCACATGTGTTCCCCGGCAGGGGGAAGTCCGTTAATTACCTCATCTGTCCAGGGGGAGGCACTAGATGCTACCAGCATTTCCAGAACAATCCCCGCCTTTCCATGACAGCCTGCACTAGGAGACACTCGGGGAAGACACGCGGAGAACTCCTTGGAGATCACAGGCGCTGCAGACTGAGGACGGAACCTTGCCACACTCAGAATTCCGGAACGCGGCCAAGTGGGTGGGGAACTTTGGGGCCGCCCACCACGCAGCTGCCTGGTGTCACAGGTGTTCCCTGGCAGGGGGAAGTCCGCTAATTACCTCATCTGTCCAGGAGGAGGCACTAGACCCTACCTGCATTTCCAGCCCTACCCCAGCCTTTCCCTGGCAGCCCGCACTAGGAGACACTCGGGGAATTCACTCGGAATGGTAATAGGAGATCCCAGGCGCGGCCGACAGAGGACGGAACCTCGCCACACTCAGAATTCCGGAACGCGGCCGAGTGGGTGGGGGAGGATTGGAGCCAACCTCCACGCAGCTGCATGGTGTCACAGGTGTACTCTGGCAGGGGGAATTCCGCTAATTACCTCATCTATCCAGGGGGAGGCACTAGATTCTACCTGCATTTCCAGTGCAACCCCAGCCTTTCCCCGAAAGACCGCGCTAGGAGGCACTCAGGGAATACACGCGGAGGGCTCCAAAAAGATCCCAGGCACTGCAGACAGAGGACGGAACCTCCTCACACTCAGAATTCCGGAACGCGGCCGAGTGGGTGGGGGAGGTTTGGGGCCGCATTCCTCACAGCTGCATGGTGTCACAGGCGTTCCCTGGCAGGGGGTATTCCGCTAAATACCTCATCAGTCCAGGGGGAGGCACAAGATGCTACCTGCAATTCTAGCCTATCCCCCGCGTTTTCTCGGCAGCCCGCACTAAGAGTCATTCGGGGAAGACACGCGGAGGGCTCCTAGGAGATCCCAAGCGCTGCAGACAGAGGACGGAACCTCACCACACTCAGAATTCCGGAACGCGGCCGAGTCTGTGGGTGAGGTTTGAGGCCGCTCTCCACGCAGCTGCATGGTGTCACAGGTGTTCCATGGCAGGGGGAATTCCGGTAATTACCTCATCTGTCCAGGGGGAGGCACTAGATGCTACCTGCATTTTCAGCCCACCCCCGACTTTCCCCGGCAGCCCCCACTAGGAGAGACTCTGGGAAGACACGCGGAGGGCTCCTAGTAGATCCCAGGCGATGCAGACAGAAGACGGAACCTCCTCACAAGCAGAATTCCGGAACACGGCCTAGTGGATGTGGGAGGTTTGGGGCCACCCACCACGCAGCTGTCTGGTGTCACAGGTGTTCGCTGGCAGGAGGAAGACCGCTAATTTCCTCATCTGTCCAGGGGGAGGCACTAGATGCTACCTGCATTTCCAGGCCATCCCCCGCTTTTCCCCGGCAGCCCAACTAGGAGACACTCGGGGAAGACACGCGGAGGACTCCTAGAAGATACCAGGCGCTGCAGACAGATGATGGAACCTCGCCACTCTCAGAATTCCGGAACGGTTTCGAGTGGGTGGGGGAAGTTTGTGGCCGTCCTACACGCAGATGCCTGGTGTCACATGTGTTCCCTGGCAGGGGGAAGTCCGCTAATTACCTCTTTTGTCCAGGGGTAGGCACTAGATGCTACCTGCATTTCCAGCCCAACCCCCGCCTTTCCTCTGCAGCCCGCTCTAAGATACACTCGGGTAAGACATGCGGAGGGCTCCTAGGAGATCCCAGGCTCTTCAGAGAGGACGGAACCTCGCCACACTCAGAAATCCGGAACGCGGCCGAGTGGGTGGGGGAGGTTTGGGGCCGCCCTCTACGCAGATGCCTGTTGTCACAGGTTTTCCCAGGCAGGGGGAATTCAACAAAATACCTCACCAGTCCAGGGGGATGAACTAGATGCTACCTGCATTTCCAGGCCAAACCCCCCATTTCTAGTTCAGCACGCACTATGGGACACTAGGGGAAGACACGCGGACGGCTACTATGAGATCCCAGGAGATGCAGACAGAGGACGGATCCTCGCCACACTCAGAATTCCGGAACGCGGTCGAGTGGGTGGGGGAGGTTTTGGGCCGCCCTCCACGCAGCTGCCCAGTGTCACAGGTGTTCCCTAGCAGGGGGAATTCCGCTAATTACCTCATATGTCCAGGGGTAGGCACTAGATGCTACCTGCATTTCTAGCCCAACCCCCGCCTCTCCCTTTCAGCCCGCTATAGGAGACATACGGGAAGACAGGCGGAGGGCTCCTAGGAGATCCCAGGCGCTGCAGAACGAGGACAGAACCTCCCCACACTCAGAATTCCGGAACTAGGCCGAGTGGGAGGGGGAGGTTTGGGGCCGCCCACCACGCAGCTGGTTGGAGTCACAGTTGTTCCCTGGCAGGTGGAATTCCGCTAAATACCTCATCTGTTTAGAGGGAGGCACTAGATGCTACGTGTATTTCCAGGCCAACCCCCGCCTTTACCATGCAGCCCGCATAAGAGTCACTCGGGGAAGACACGCGTAGGGCTCCTAGGATATCCAAGGCGCTGCAGACAGAGGACGGAACCTCCCCACACTCAGAATTCCGAAACCCGGCCGAGTGTGTGGGGGAGGTTTGGGGCCGCCCTCCAAGCAGCTGCCTGGTGTCACAGGTGTTCCCTGGCAGGGGGAAGTCCGCTAATTACCTCAACTGTCCAGGTGTAGGCCCTAGATGCTACCTGCTTTTCCAGTCCAACCCCCGCCTTTCTCCGGCAGCCCGCACTAGGAAAAACTCCGGGAAGACACAGGAAGTGCTCCTAGGAGATCCCAGGAGCTGCAGACAGAGGACGGTACCTGGCCACAATTAGAATTCCGGGACGGGGTCGAGTGCGTGGGGGAGGTTTGTATCTTCCCCACACGCAGCTGCCTGGTTTCAAATGTGTTCCCTGGCAGGGGGAATTCCGCTAATTACCTCATCTGTCCAGGGGGAGGCACTAGATGCTACCTGCATTTCCAGCACAACCACCGACTTTCCCCTGCAGCCCGCATAATAGTCACTCGGGGAAGACACGCGGATTGCTCCTAGGAGATCCCAGGCCCTGCAGATAGAGGATGGAATCTCGCCACACTCAGAATTTCGGAACAGGGTCGAGTGCATGGGGGAGGTTTGGGGCCGCCCTCCACGCAGATGCCTGGTGTCACATGTGTTCCCTGGCAGGGGGAAGTCCGTTAATTACCTCGTCTGTCCAGGTGATGCACTAGATGCTACCTGTATATCCAGCCCAACCCCCACATTTCCCCGGCAGCCCGCACTTGGAGACACTCGGGGATACACGCGGATGGCTCCTAGGAGATCCCAGGTGCTGCAGACAGAGGACGGAACCTCGCCACAATCACAATTCCGGAACGCGGCCAAATGGGTGTGGGAGGTTTGGGGCCGCCCTCCACAAAGCTGCCTGGTGTCACAGGTGTTACCTGGCAGGGGGAAGTCCGAAAAATACCTCATCTGTCCAGGGGGAGGCACTAGATGCTACCTGCATTTCCAGGCCTACCCCCGCCATTACCCGGCACCCCGCAATAGGAGAAAATCTGGGAAGACTCGGGGAGGGCTCCTAGGAGATCCCAGTCGCTGCAGACAGAGGACGGAACCTCCCCACACTTAGAATTCCGGAACTAGGCCGAGTGGGAGGGGGATGTTTGGGGCCGCCCACCACGCAGCTGCTTGGAGTCACAGTTGTTCCCTGGCAGGGGGAATTCCGCTAAATACCTCATCTGTTTAGAGGGAGGCACTAGATGCTACGTGTATTTCCAGGCCAACCCCCGCCTTTACCATGCAGCCCGCATAAGAGTCACTCGGGGAAGACACGCGTAGGGCTCCTAGGATATCCAAGGCGCTGCAGACAGAGGACGGAACCTCCCCACACTCAGAATTCCGAAACCCGGCCGAGTGTGTGGGGGAGGTTTTTGGCCGCCCTCCAAGCAGCTGCCTGGTGTCACAGGTGTTCCCTGGCAGGGGGAATTCTGCTAATTACCTCATCTGTCCAGGTGAAATCACTAGATGCTACCTGCTTTTCCAGCCCAACCCCCGCCTTTCTCCAGCAGCCCGCACTAGGAGAAACTCGGGGAAGACTCGGGGAGGGCTCCTAGGAGATCCCAGGCGCTGCAGACAGTGGACGGTACCTGGCCACACTCAGAATTCCAGAACGGGTTTCGATTGCGTGGGGGAGGTTTGTGGCCGCCCTACACGCAGCTGCCTGGTTTCAAATGTGTTCCCTGGCAGGGGGAATTCCGCTAATTACCTCATCTGTCCAGGGGGAGGCACTAGATGCTACCTGCATTTCCAGCAAAACCCCCGACGTTCCCCTGCAGCCCGCATAATAGTCACTCGGGGAAGACACGCGGAGGGCTCTTAGGAGATCCCAGGTGCTGCAGACAGAGGACGGAACCACGCCACACTCAGAATTTCGGAACGCGGCCGAGTGGGTGGGGTAGTTTTGGGGCCGCCCTCCCCGAAGCTGCCTGGTGTCACATGTGTTCCCTGGCAGGATGAAGTCCGCTAATTACCTCTTTTGTCCAGGGGTAGGCACTAGATGCTACCTGCATTTCCAGCCCAACCCCCGCCTTTCCTCGGCAGCCCGCTCTAGGATACACTCGGGTAAGACATGCGGAGGGCTCCTAGGAGATCCCAGGCTCTGCAGAAAGAGGACGGAACCTCGCCACACTCAGAATTCCGGAACGCGGCCGAGTGGGTGGGGGAGGTTTGGGGCCGCCCCCTACGCAGATGCCTGTTGTCACAGGTTTTCCCAGGCAGGGGGAAATCAACTAAATACCTCATCAGTCCAGGGGGATGAACTAGATGCTACCTGCATTTCCAGCCCAAACCTTGCATTTCCACGGCAGCCCGCACTATGGGACACTAGGGGAAGACACGCGGACGGCTCCTATGAGATCCCAGGAGATGCAGACAGAAGACGGATCCTCACCACACTCAGAATACCGGAACGCGGCTGAGTGCGTGGGGGAAGTTTGGGGCCGCACACCACGCAGCTGCTTGGTGTCACAGGTGTTCCATGGCAGGAAGAAGACCGCTAATTACCTCATCTGTCCAGGGGGAGGCACTAGATGCTACCTGCAATTCCAGCCCAACCCCCACCTTTCCCCGGCTGCCCACACTAGGAGACACTCGGGGAAGACACGAGGATGGCTCCTAGGAGATCCCAGGCGCTGCAGACAGAGGACGGAACCTCCCCACACTCAGAATTTCGGAACGCGGTCGACTGGGTGGGGGAGGTTTGGGGCCGCCCACCACGCAGCTGCCTCGTGTCACAGGTGTTCCCTGGCAGCGGGAATTCCGCTAATTTCCTCATATGTCCAGGGGTAGGCACTAGATTCTACGTGCATTTCTAGCCCAACCCCCGCCTCTCCCTGTCAGCCCGCACTAGGAGACAGTCGGGAATCACACGCGGATGGCTCCTAGGAGATCCCAGGTGCTGCAGAGAGAGGACGTAACCTCGCCACCCTCAGAATTCCGGAACGCGTCCGAGTGGGTGGGGGAGATTTGGGGCCGCCATCCACACAGCTGCTTGATGTCACAGGTGTTCCCTAGCAGGGGGAAGTCCGCTAATTACCTCATCTGTCCAGGGGGAGGCACTAGATGCTACCTGGTTTTCTAGCACAACCCCCGCCTTTCCCCGGCAGCCCGCACTAGGAGACACTCTGGGAAGACACGCGGAGTGCTCCTAGGAGATCCCAAGCGCTGCAGACAGAGGACGGAACCTCCCCACACTCAGAATTCCGGAACCCGGCCGAGAGGGGAGGGAGTTTTGTGGCCACCCTCCTCGCAGCTGCCTTGTATCACAGGTGTTCCCTGGCAGAGGTGTAATTCCGATAATTGCCTCATCTGTCCAGGGGGATGCACTAGATTTTACCTGCGTTTCCAGCCCAACCCAGCCTCTACCATGCAGCCCGCACTAGGAGAAACTCGGGGAAGACACGCGGATGGCTCCTATGAGTTCCCAGCTGCTGCAGAGGGAGGACGGAATCTCGCCACACTCAGAATTCTGGAACGCGGCCGAGTGGGTGGGGGAGGTTTGGGGCCGCCATCCACAAAGCTGCCTGGTTTCACAGGTTTTCCCTGGCAGGGGGAAGTCCGCTAATTACCTCATCTGTCCAGGGGGAGGCACTAGATGCTACCTGCATTTCTAGCCGAACCCCGCCTTTCCCCGGCAGCCCGCACTAGGAGACACTCGGGGAAGACACGAGGATGGCTCCTAGGAGATCCCAGGCGCTGCAGACAGAGGACGGAACCTCCCCACACTCAGAATTTCGGAACGCGGTCGAGTGGGTGGGGGAGGTTTGGGGCCGCCCACCACGCAGCTGCCTCGTGTCACAGGTGTTCCCTGGCAGCGGGAATTCCGCTAATTTCCTCATATGTCCAGGGGTAGGCACTAGATTCTACGTGGATTTCTAGCCCAACCCCCGCCTCTCCCTGTCAGCCCGCACTAGGAGACAGTCGGGAATCACACGCGGATGGCTCCTAGGAGATCCCAGGTGCTGCAGAGAGAGGACGTAACCTCGCCACCCTCAGAATTCCGGAACGCGTCCGAGTGGGTGGGGGAGATTTGGGGCCGCCATCCACACAGCTGCTTGATGTCACAGGTGTTCCCTAGCAGGGGGAAGTCCGCTAATTACCTCATCTGTCCAGGGGGAGGCACTAGATGCTACCTGGTTTTCTAGCCCAACCCCCGCCTTTCCCCGGCAGCCCGCACTAGGAGACACTCTGGGAAGACACGCGGAGTGCTCCTAGGAGATCCCAAGCGCTGCAGACAGAGGACGGAACCTCCCCACACTCAGAATTCCGGAACCCGGCCGAGAGGGGAGGGAGTTTTGTGGCCACCCTTCTCGCAGCTGCCTTGTATCACAGGTGTTCCCTGGCAGAGGTGTAATTCCGATAATTGCCTCATCTGTCCAGGGGGATGCACTAGATTTTACCTGCTTTTCCAGTCCAACCCAGCCTGTACCATGCAGCCCGCACTAGGAGAAACTCGGGGAAGACACGCGGATGGCTCCTATGAGTTCCCAGCTGCTGCAGAGGGAGGACGGAATCTCGCCACACTCAGAATTCCGGAACGCGGCCGAGTGGGTGGGGGAGGTTTGGGGCCGCCCCCTACGCAGATGCCTGTTGTCACAGGTTTTCCCAGGCTGGGGGAATTCAACTAAATACCTCATCAGTCCAGGGGGATGAACTAGATGCTACCTGCATTTCCAGCCCAAACCCCGCATTTCCACGGCAGCACGCACTATGGTACACTAGGGGAAGACACGCGGAGTGCTCCTAGGAGATCCCAGGAGATGCACACAGAGGACGGATCCTTGCCACACTCAGAATTCTGGAACGCGGCTGAGTGCGTGGGGGAAGTTTGGGGCCGCACCCCACGCAGCTGCTTGGTGTCACAGGTGTTCCATGGCAGGAAGAAGACCGCTAATTACCTCATCTGTCCAGGGGGAGGCACTAGATGCTACCTGCATTTCCAGCCCAACCCCCACCTTTCCCCGGCTGCCCACACTAGGAGACACTCGGGGAAGACACGCGGAGGGCTCCTAGGAGATCCCAGGCGCTGCAGACAGAGGACGGAACCTCCCCACACTCAGAATTCCGGAACGCGGCCAAGTGTGTTGGGGAGGTTTCGGAACGCCCTCCACGCAGCTGCCTGGTGTCACAGGTGTTCCATGGCATGGGGAATTCCGCTAATTACCTCATCTGTCCAGGGGGAGGCACTAGATGCTACCTGCATTTCTAGCCTATCCCCCGCGTTTTCCCGGCAGCCCGCACAAGGAGACACTCGTGGAAGTCACGCGGAGGGCTCCTAGGAGATCTCAGGCGCTGCAGACAGAGGACGGAACCTCCCCACACTCAGAATTCCGGAACGCGGTCGAGTCCTTGGGGGAGGTTTGGGGCCGCCCTCCACGCAGCTGCCTGGTGTCAAAGGTGTTCCCTGGCAGGGGGAATTCCGCTAATTACCTCATATGTCCAGTGGTAGGCACTAGAAGCTACCTGCATTTCTAGCCCAACCCCCGCCTTTCCCTGTCAGCCCGCACTAGGAGAAACTCGGGGAAGACACGCGGATGGCTCCTAGGAGATCCCAGGTGCTGCAGAGAGAGGACGGAACCTCGCCACTCTCAGAATTCCGGAACGCGTCCGAGTGGGTGGGGGAGAGTTGGGGCCGCCATCCACACAGCTGCTTGATGTCCCAGGTGTTCCCTAGCAGGGGGAAGTTCTCTAATTACCTCATCTGTCCAGGGAGAGGCACTAGATGCTACCTGCATTTCTAGCCCAACCCCCGCCTTTCCCCGGCAGCCCGCAATAGGATACACTCGGGGAAGACATGCGGAGTGCTCCTAGGAGATCCCAGGCGCTGCAGACTGAGTACGGAACCTCCCCACACTCAGAATTCCGGAACCCGGCCGAGTGGGGAGGGAGTTTTGGGGCCACACTCCACGCAGCTGCCTGGTGTCACAGGTGTTCCCTGGCAGGGGTGTAATTCCGCTAATTGCCTCATCTGTCCAGGGGGAGGCACTAGATGCTACCTGCTTTTCCAGCCCAACCCCCGCCTTTCTCCGGCAGCCCGCAATAGGAGAAACTCGGAGAAGACATGGGAAGGGCTCCTAGGAGATCCCAGGCGCTGCAGACAGAGGACGGTACCTGGCCACACACAGAATTCCGGAACGGGTTCGAGTGCGTGGGGGAGTTTTGTGTCCGCTCTACACGCAGCTGCCTGGTTTCAAATGTGTTCCCTGGCAGGGGGAATTCCGCTAATTACCTCATCTGTCCAGGGGGAGGCACTAGATGCTATCTGCATTTCCAGCACAACCCCCGACTTTCCCCTGCAGCCCGCATAATAGTCACTCGGGGAAGACACGCGGAGGGCTCCTAGGAGATCCCAGGCGCTGCAGACAGAGGACGGAACCTCGCCACACTCAGAATTTCGGAACGCGGCCGAGTGGGTGGGGTAGGTTTGGGGCCGCCCTCCACGCAGCTGCCTGGTGTCACAGGTGTTCCCTGGCAGTGGGAATTCCGCTAATTACCTCATCTGTCCAGGGGGAGGCACTAGATTCTACCTGCATTTCCAGCCAAACCCCCGCCTTTCCCCGGCAGCCCGAACTAAGAGGAACTCGGGGAAGACACGGGAATGGCTCCTAGGAGATCCCAGGCGCTGCAGACAGAGGACGGATACTCGCCACACTCAGAATTTCGGAACGGGGTCGAGTGCATGGGGGAGGTTTGGGGGCCACCCTCCACGCAGATGCCTGCTGTCACGTGTGTTCCCTGGCAGGGTGAAGTCCGCTAATTACCTCTTTTTCCAGGGGTAGGCACTAGATGCTACCCTGCATTTCAGCCCACCCCCGCCTTTCCTCGGCAGCCCACTCTATGATACACTCCGGTAAGACATGCGGAGGGCTCCTAGGAGATCCCAGGCTCTGCAGAAAGAGGACGGAACCTCGTCACACTCAGAATTCCGGAACGCGGCCGAGTGGGTGGGGGAGGTTTGGGGCCGCCCCTACGCAGTTGCCTGTTGTCACAGGTTTTCCCAGGAAGGGGGAATTCAACTAAATACCTCATCAGTCCAGGGGGATGAACTAGATGCTACCTGCATTTCCAGCCCAAACCCCGCATTTCCACGGCAGCCCGCACTATGAGACACTAGGGGAAGACACGCGGACGGCTCCTATGAGATCCCAGGAGATGCAGACAGAGGACGCATCCTCGCCACACTCAGAATTCCGGAACGCGGCTGAGTGCGTGTGGGAAGTTTGGGGCCGCCATCCACACAGCTGCTTGATGTCACAGGTGTTCCCTAGCAGGGGGAAGTCCGCTAATTACCTCATCTGTCCAGGGGGAGGCACTAGATGTTACCTGCATTTCTAGCACAACCCCTGCCTTTCCCCGGCAGCCCGCACTAGGAGACATTCGGGGAAGACACGCGGAGTGCTCCTAGGAGATACCAGGAGATGCACACAGAGGACGGATCCTCGCCACACTCAGAATTCTGGAACGCGGCTGAGTGCGTGTGGGAAGTTTGGGGCCGCACCCCACGCAGCTGCTTGGTGTCACAGGTGTTCCATGGCAGGAAGAAGACCGCTAATTACCTCATCTGTCCAGGGGGAGACACTAGATGCTACCCTGCATTTCCAGCCCAAACCCCCACCTTTCCCCGGCTGCCCACACTAGAGACACTCGGGGAAGACACGCGGAGGGCTCCTAGGAGATCCCAGGCGCTGCAGACAGATGACGGAACCTCGCCACACTCAGAATTCCGGAACGCGGCCAAGTGTGTGGGGGAGGTTTCGGAACACCCTCCACGCAGCTGCCTGGTGTCACAGGTGTTCCCTGGCATGGGGAACTCCTCTAATTACCTCATCTCTCCAGGGGGAGGCACTAGATGCTACCTGCATTTCTCGCCTATCCCCCGCGTTTTCCCGGCAGCCCGCACAAGGAGAGACTCGTGGAAGTCACGCGGAGGGCTCCTAGGAGATCCCAGGCGCTGCAGACAGAGGACGGAACCTCCCCACACTCAGAATTCCGGAACGCGGTCGAGTGCTTTGGGGAGGTTTGGGGCCGCCCTCCAGGCAGCTGCCTGGTGTCAAAGGTGTTCCCTGGCAGGGGGAATTCCGCTAATTACCTCATCTGTCCAGGGGGAGGCACTAGATGCTACCTGCATTTCTAGCCCAAAGCCCGCCTTTTACCGGCAGCCCGCACTACGAGACACTCTGGGAAGACACACGGAGTACTCCTAGGAGATCCCAGGCGCTGCAGGCAGAGTACGGAACCTCCCCACACTCAGAATTCCGGAACCCGGCCGAGAGGGGAGGGAGTTTTGTGGCCACCCTCCACGCAGCTGCCTTGTGTCACAGGTGTTCCCTGGCAGTGGGAATTCCGCTAATTACCTCATCTGTCCAGGGGGAGGCACAAGATTCTACCTGCATTTCTAGCCCAACCCCCGCATTTCCCCGGCAGCCCGCACTAGGAGGAACTCGGGGAAGACACGGGAAGGGCTCCTAGGAGATCCCAGGCGCTGCAGACAGAGGACGGAAACTCGCCACACTCAGAATTTCGGAACGGGGTCGAGTGCATGGGGGAGGTTTGGGGCCGCCCTCCACGCAGATGCCTGTTGTCACAGGTTTTCCCAGGCAGAGGGAATTCAACTAAATACCTCATCAGTCCAGGGGGATGAACTAGATGCTACCTGCATTTCCTGCCCAAACCCCGCATTTCCACGGCAGCCCGCAATATGGTACACTAGGGGAAGACACGCGGACGGCTCCTAGGAGATCCCAGGAGATGCAGACAGAGGACGGATCCTTGCCACACTCAGAATTCCGGAACGCGGCTGAGTGCGTGGGGGAAGTTTGGGCCGCCCTCCACGCAGCTGCCTGGTGTCACAGGTTTTCCCTGGCAGTGGGAATTCCGCTAATTACCTCATCTGTCCAGGGGGAGGCACTAGATTCTACCTGCATTTCCAGCCAAATCCCCGCCTTTCCCCGGCAGCTCGCACTAAGAGGAACTCGGGGAAGAACGGGAATGGCTCCTAGGAGATCCCAGGCGCTGCAGACAGAGGACGGATACTCGCCACACTCAGAATTTCGGAACGGGTTCGAGTGCATGGGGGAGGTTTGGGGCCACCCTCCACGCAGATGCCTGCTGTCACATGTGTTCCCTGGCAGGGGGAAGTCCGCTAATTACCTCTTTTTTCCAGGGGTAGGCACTAGATGCTACCTGCATTTCCAGCCCAACCCCCGCCTTTCCTCGGCAGCCCACTCTATGATACACTCGGGTAAGACATGCGGAGGGCTCCTAGGAGATCCCAGGCTCTGCAGAAAGAGGACGGAACCTCGCCACACTCAGAATTCCGGAACGCGGCCGAGTGGGTGGGGGAGGTTTGGGGCCGCCCCCTACGCAGATGCCTGTTGTCACAGGTTTCCCGGCAGGGGGAATTCAACTAAATACCTCATCAGTCCAGGGGGATGAACTAGATGCTACCTGCATTTCCAGCCCAAACCCCGCATTTCCACGGCAGCACGCACTATGGTACACTAGGGGAAGACACGCGGACGGCTCCTATGAGATCCCAGGAGATGCAGACAGAGGACGGATCCTCGCCACACTCAGAATTCCGGAACGCGGCTGAGTGCGTGTGGGAAGTTTGGGGCCGCCATCCACACAGCTGCTTGATGTCACAGGTGTTTCCCTAGCAGGGGGAATTCCGCTAATTACCCTCATCTGTCCAGGGGGAGGCACTAGATGTTACCTGCATTTCTAGCACAACCCCTGCCTTTCCCCGGCAGCCCGCACTAGGAGACACTCGGGGAAGACACGCGGAGTGCTCCTAGGAGATCCCAGGCACTGCAGACAGATGACGGAACCTCGCCACACTCAGAATTCCGGAACGCGGCCAAGTGTGTGGGGGAGGTTTCGGAACGCCTTACACGCAGCTACCTGGTGTCCACGGTGTTCCCTGACATGGGGAATTCCGCTAATTACCTCATCTCTCCAGGGGAAGCACTAGATGCTACCTGTATTTCTAGCCTATCCCCCGCGTTTTCCCGGCAGCCCGCACAAGGAGACACTCGTGGAAGTCACGCGGAGGGCTCCTAGGAGATCCCAGGCGCTGCAGACAGAGGACGGAACCTCCCCAAACTCAGAATTCCGGAACGCGGTCGAGTGCTTTGGGGAGGTTGGGGCCGCCCTCCACGCAGCTGCCTGTGTCAAAGGTGTTCCTGGCAGGGGAATTCCGCTAATTACCTCATCTTGTCCCAGGGGGAGGCACTAGATGCTACCTGCATTTCTAGCCCAACCCCCACCTTTCCCCGGCAGCCCGCACTAGGATACACTCGGGGAAGACATGCGGAGTGCTCCTAGGAGATCCCAGGCGCTGCAGACTGAGTACGGAACCTCCCCACACTCAGAATTCCGGAACCCGGCCGAGTGGGGAGGGGAGTTTAGGGGCCACATTCCACGCAGCTGGCTGGTGTCACAGGTGTTTCCTTGGCAGGGGTGTAATTCCGCTAATTGCCTCATCTGTCCAGGGGGAGGCACTAGATGCTACCTGCTTTTCCAGCCCACCCCCGCCTTTCTCCGGCAGCCCGCAATAGGAGAAACTCGGAGAAGTCACGGGAAGGGCTCCTAGGAGATCCCAGGCGCTGCAGACTGAGGACGGTACCTGGCAACACTCAGAATGCCGGAACGGGTTCGAGTGCGTGGGGGAGGTTTGTGGCCGCCCTACACGCAGCTGCCTGGTTTCAAATGTGTTCCCTGGCAGGGGGAATTCCGCTAATTACCTCATCTGTCCAGGGGGAGGCACTAGATGCTACCTGCATTTCCAGCCCAACCCCCCGCCTTTCCTCGGCAGCCCACTTATGATACACTCGGGTAAGACATGCGGAGGGCTCCTAGGAGATCCCAGGCTCTGCAGAAAGAGGACAGAACCTCGCCACTCTCAGAATTCCGGAACGTGGCCGAGTGGTTGGGGGAGGTTTGGGCCGCCCCCTAACGCAGATGCCTGTTGTCACAGGTTTTCCCAGGCAGGGGGAATTCAACTAAATACCTCATCAGTCCAGGGGGATGAACTAGATGCTACTGCATTTCCAGCCAAACCCCGCATTTCCACGGCAAGCACGCACTATGGTACACTAGGGGAAGACCGCGTACGGCTCCTATGAGATCCCAGGAGAGACACAGAGGACGGATCTCGCCACACTCAAATTCCGGAACGCGGCTGAGTGCGTGTGGGAAGTTTGCGCCGCCATCCACACAGATGCTTGATGTCACAGGTGTTCCCTAGCAGGGGGAAGTCCGCTAATTACCTCATCTGTCCAGGGGGAGGCACTAGATGTTACCTGCATTCTAGCACAAACCCCTGCCTTTCCCGGCAGCCCGCACTAGGAGACACTCGGGACGACACGCGGAGTGCTCCTAGGAGATCCCAGGAGATGCACACAGAGGACGGATCCTTGCCACACTCAGAATTCTGGAACGCGGCTGAGTGCGTGGGGGAAGTTTGGGGGCCGCACCCCACGCAGCTGCTTGTGTCACAGGTGTTCCATGGCAGGAAGAAGACCGCTAATTACCTCATCGTCCAAGGGGAGGCACTAGATGCTACCTGCATTTCCAGCCCAACCCCCTTTCCCCAGCTGCCCACACTAGGAGACACTCGGGGAAGACACGCGGAGGGCTCCTAGGAGATCCCAGGCACTGCAGACGATGACGGAACCTCGCCACACTCAGAATTCCGGAACGCGGCCAAGTGTGTGGGGAGGTTTCGGAACGCCCTCCACGCAGCTACCCGGTCACAGGTGTTCCCTGACATGGGGAATTCCGCTAATTACCTCATCTCTCCAGGGGGAGGCACTAGATGCTACCTGCATTTCTAGCCTATCCCCGGTTTTCCCGGCAGCCCGCACAAGGAGACACTCGTGGAAGTCACGCGGAGGGCTCCTAGTAGATCCCAGGCACTGCAGACAGAGACGGAACCTCCCCAAACTAGAATTCCGGAACGCGGTCGAGTGATGGGGAGGTTTGGGGCCGCCTCCACGCAGCTGCCTGGTGTCAAAGGTGTTCCCTGGCAGGGGAATTCCGCTAATTACCTCATCTGTCCAGGGGGAGGCACTAGATGCTACCTGCATTTCTAGCCCAACCCCCACTTTCCCCTGCAGCCCCACTAGGATACACTCGGGGAAGACATGCGGAGTGCTCCTAGGAGACCCAGGCGCTGCAGACTGAGTACGGAACCTCCCCACTCAGAATTCCGGAACCCGGCCGAGGGGGGGAGTTTAGGGGCTACCCTCCACGCAGCTGTCTGGTGTCACAGGTGTTCCCTGGCAGGGGTTGTAATTCCGCTAATTGCCTCATCTGTCCAGGGGGAGGCACTAGATGCTACCTGCTTTTCCAGCCCAACCCCCGCCTTTCTCCGGCAGCCCGCAATAGGAGAACTCGGAGAAGTCACGGGAAGGGCTCCTAGGAGATCCCAGGCGCTGCAGACAGAGGAGGTACTGGCCACACTCAGAATTCCGGAACGGGTTCGAGTGCGTGGGGGAGGTTTTGTGGCCGCCCTACACGCAGCTGCCTGGTTTCAAATGTGTTCCCTGGCAGGGGGAATTCCGCTAATTACCTCATCTGTCCAGGGGAGGCACTAGATGCTATCTGCATTTCCAGCACAACCCCCGACTTTCCCCTGCAGCCCGCATAATAGTCACTCGGGGAAGACACACGGAGGGCTCCTAGGAGATCCCAGGCGCTGCAGACAGATGACGGAACCTCGCCACACTCAGAATTTCGGAACGCGGCCGAGTGGGTGGGGTAGGTTTGGGGCCGCCCTCCACGCAGCTGCCTGGTGTCACAGGTGTTCCCTGGCAGTGGGAATTCCGCTAATTACTCATCTGTCCAGGGGGAGGCACTAGATTCCCTGCATTTCCAGCCAATCCCCCCCGCCTTTCCCCGGCAGCCCGCACTAAGGGACTCGGGGAAGACACGGGAATGGCTCCTAGGAGATCCCAGGCGCTGCAGACAGAGGACGGATACTCGCCACACTCAGAATTTCGGAACGGGGTCGAGTGCATGGGGGAGGTTTGGGGCCGCCCTCCACGCAGATGCTGCTGTCACATGTGTTCCCTGGCAGGGGGAAGTCCGCTAATTACCTCTTTTTTTCCAGGGGTAGGCACTAGATGCTACCTGCATTTCCAGCCCAACCCCCGCCTTTCCTCGGCAGCCCCACTCTATGATACACTCGGGTAAGACATGCGGAGGGCTCCTAGGAGATCCCAGGCTCTGCAGAAAGAGGACGGAACCTCGCCACACTCAGAATTCCGGAACGCGGCCGAGTGGGTGGGGGAGGTTTGGGGCCGCCCCCTACGCAGATGCCTGTTGCACAGGTTTTCCCAGGCTGGGGGAATTCAACTAAATACCTCATCAGTCCGGGGGATGAACTAGATGCTACCTGCATTTCCAGCCCAAACCCCGCATTTCCACGGCAGCACGCACTATGGTACACTAGGGAAGACAACGCGGAGTGCTCCTAGGAGATCCCAGGAGATGCACACAGAGACGGATCCTTGCCACACTCAGAATTCTGGAACGCGGCTGAGTGCGTGGGGGAAGTTTGGGGCCGCACCCCACGCAGCTTGCTTGGTGTCACAGGTGTTCCATGGCAGGAAGAAGACCGCTATTACCTCATCTGTCCAGGGGGAGGCACTAGATGCTACCTGCATTTCCGCCCAACCCCACCTTTCCCCGGCTGCCCACACTAGGAGACACTCGGGAAGACCCGCGGAGGGCTCCTAGGAGATCCCAGGCACTGCAGACAGATGACGGAACCGTCGCCCCACTCAGAATTCCGGAACCGGCCAAGTGTGTGGGGGAGGTTTCGGAAC